>NC_056732.1:679076351-679283851 GCF_019279795.1 Protopterus annectens | reverse complement strand
TGTGTGGCTCAAGTCCAGGTAGTTTGTACTGCGGTGCTGACCTTTGTGGGGGGGACACCTGACTGTTTCTACATTTCTACACAGGAGTGGGGGGGCACACCTGACATTTACTATAAGTGTACGTAGGATGGGGGGGGGCACACCTGACACTTGTACACATTTGCTAGGACTCTTCTGGTATGTTAGTACTCCAGTCTGTAGTCTTACCCACCATGCTGGCTAGAGGCATACCAGTGTACTACAGATCTTAGCTTTAATTACCTACATATTAGTTTCTGACTTCCTAGCCTTCACAACTTACATCCAACTGCCTGGCCTGCTGTAGTCTGTCTGTGTAGGCCTTGGGGAGGGGTTACCCATAGGGCTCATTCTGAGGCCGTAGTACAGCATTTGTTGTGTTTGTCTACACCTGTCCTGCTGGCTGAAACTGTTGTTGGGTATGTGCACCTTCCTGACTGGCATGTGTGGGTCTTATGGACACACATGTCGCTCAGCCCATTTCCTGCAGTGTGTTTTGTCATCCTGTGTAGTACAGGCTACTATGTGTTACAGATATCATGGTGCCACTATGGGTGTCCAGTGTCTGCTGCCATAACATTCGCCCACCCAATTCCCTTGCATGCTCACATCCATACCATAGCTACAGGTAACAACACATTCTACTCCATTTGGCAATTGGTAGGTTGATTTACTTACCTTGAGAGTGTGCCAGACTTGAGGATGGTGCTGGAGGGCTGCCTATGTTGGATGCACATACTACACTCCCTATACATGGTTGAGCACAGGTAGTGTCATGTTTGGCATCCCTTTTACTGTATGTGTGAGTCAGAGAGAGGTGTCATTTCCTGGGTCCCTACTGTGTCAGTGCATATGCTATGTGTTACCTCTTTGCCAAGGCGAGGTCATACTGGGCACACCTCCTTCTGCCTACTGCAGCAGGCTCAGGTTGTTCCTTTTCTGAGTCACTCTGTGCCTGTACATGCCATGGTATTGGTGGGGGGCTGTGTGGCCCTGCCCCATGCTTTTCCTGCTGCAGCTGTTTCCACAGGATCATATTGTATAGCATAGCACATACCATAACAATTTGGGTAGATGTAGCTGGTGAGTACTGCAAGGCTCCACCGGATGTGTCCAGACACAGGAACTGTGACTGAGCATCCCAAACACATGCTCTATTATATGTCTGGCCTGTGCGTATGCCTCATTATGGCATTGTTGTTCAGGTGTGTGTGCATTTCTGATGGCTGTCATCGGCCACAGCTCCAGTGGCTACCCAGCATCCCCCACTAGGTGATCGTAGGGGATGTCCACATTGGCAAATCTATGGTACAGCTGTGTCAGATGCCATATGTGTGAATTGTCATAGCTTTCAGGGCAGCCAGCACACACATTCATTATAATGCTCTGGGCATCACATACGACATGGCAATTGATGGAGGGGATGCCCCTGTGGTTGATGTAGGCCCTACCCTGCTCACTGGGTGGTGCTTTGATGCATATGTGCATGCAGTCTATAGCACCACTACCCCAGGTTATTCTGCCATTTGGTGGAAGAGATGCATATTGCTAGTCAACACCTCACGTGTGTTGAGGAAATATACGTGCTCACTGGGATGTGCTGCCATGGCATCCAGGAACTGGTAGAATACTCTGGATGCTGATGCCTGTGAGATCCCCATGATATACCCAGTTGTGCTTTGGGAGGTACCTGTGGCTAGTATACCTTGGCCTAAACATACCTTGGTATCCACTGGGATGGGTTCCCCTCGGCCAGTTTGGTGTGTCAGGTGTGGCCAGCACAGCTCACCAATTTGCTGTAGGAGGTCTCTGTCCACCCTATAGTGCTCCACTATCTCCAGCTCATGTGTTTCCCTGGGTCTGTACACTCTTCTATGGCTCCTCACTGTGGGTTGTTCGGCAGTGTTCACATCCTCACTATCCTCAGCCTCTTGCACATGTTGTTCTATGTTGCCTGCTGCAGCCCTTCTCATTTTGTAGGTTTGTTTGTTAAAATTTCCCCGCTTGTATACACCGGTTCTGTAGAGTGTGAAAAACCAGAGGGGAAGGAGTTAGTTTAGTTTATAGTACTGTTCTGGGCTGGGCTGGGCTGGTCTGCTGTCTGTGTAATTGGCTGATTCTGATACATTTCACCTGCCAGCTAAGCTAGTTCTCCTTGATTACCTTCCTACTGCTGTTTTCCCTTCCCATTGCCTGCCTCCCTGTTTAAGCCCGTGTGCGCGCAGTACAAATGGAGCACTCAAATGTGCACAGAGCTGCTATTTCCTGGTTTAACTTCCTTTTTCTTCCAGTAAAACCTGGTGCATGGCGTGCACACCCGCTTACACTTTGTAAAGAGTGCTTGGCAGGTTTGGACACACCTCTAGCTTAGCTGTGCTAAGCTAGGAGCAATCCCAAGCCACAGGGCTCCAATCCACTTACAGTATGCCTGACACACACCCCCATGATGTCACCTATATCCTAGTCTTGCACCCAGCTATTTATACTCTTACACTTTTGGGACCTGCCTCACACCCTGGGGAAATCTGGGATTCACTATCCTTCCCCTCATTTATATAGGATTGCCTGCTAATGCATAGTTACATGTTCCACACTGAGCCTCCCCCCTTAGCAACCATTACTCACTGGCCAGGTTGTCTTATGCCTCCCATTGACTTGCATGACAGAATACTGCTTTTAGTTAGAATGCTTATTTTAAGTTTATTTTCTTATTTTTCCCCCGATCCCGTTTGCACGCCGCTACCCTATGCTTAAACAGCCAAGATCGGCAGAAAAAAAAATAAAAGTTGATTTTTTTAATTTTTTAATGTTTGCAATGCCAATGGCCTTATAGTTGGCCATTAGCATGCTTCCTCAATGATATGCAGCCTTTATTTGGAGCTGTCATAACTCCATTTTGGAATTTGCAGAAATGTACTCGGTTACTAACCGAGTACATTTCTGCAGATTGCACTAGTCTTGCACAGACTATTGCAAGCTTCCTGGATTGCAAAATCACCTCAGTTGCATGTATTTCTCTTGCAAATAAGATGATTTGCATACCAGGGCTTAGTCCATGCAAGATTAATGCTGGAGCTCTCGTGCACGCCCCTGCCGGTTGTTCCTGGATCGCAGAGCAGACATATTGCCTGCATGAGCTCCTGCACTCATCTTGCACTCCGTGCAAGCTTTTGAGAATCTGGGGTCTTATTTTAAACATTTTCCATAGTAATTCAAATATTTTTATACAATGTTGGACATTTTGACTTATTTAAATATCATTTAGAGCATTCTGCATGCTTTGTTTCATATTTTACAAATAAGAAATAGTTTGAGCAAGTTTTAGCATTTGAAATTCATTTCTGACCTGTTTTGTGAATTATACATGCAGTAGGGATGGCCCACTCTTGTATATACCTCCAAAACTAACTAGATGCCTCTCAAATTCATAGTGGAGAAACTGGAGCTCTTTCTGGCCACAAGTCATTTCAACCATGCCTCTTCTGATACCATGTCACTCGTCCTTCAAATAGACATGACAAGCAGACAGGGTATTTCATTTAGATGTTTTATTGCACAGAAACACATCAGGTGACAGCAGCATCATTAAATATAAACAAACTGATAAACAGACAAACCTTGCATACAGACATGCTTACATCTCAACAGCTTACTACAAAATGTCAGTCAGGCTAAGAAATGGTCAGTATTTATAGACTTATTCAAGTCCTTAGATAGCTTCTTAAAGAGACATACACACATTGATCTACAATACGCATTATAAATTGCTTGCCAGGGTCACTGAATGAGTATATTGTGCAGCAAGCCATACAAATTAAAATATAGACCTATTGTGATGTTGTGATGTGTTTGATCCTACCAATAGTATTATAGTTTATTTATTGCTTATAGAGGACTTATTAAAAAATGTTATGGTTCCATTTTTCAAATGCCTGCTAATATGTGTAAGTACGTTCTTTTAAATACAGTGTTTAAATTGCATCATATAGTCTGTAAATAACTTCAGTTGGGTGCAATGTTTGACTCTGTAAATAGCCAGCATATAATTGCTGCTCTCCTTTCCGTATGCCATATTATTCTTGATACATGAAAAGAAATCACATGTACTAGATGCCCAGTTTGCAGCCTACATTTTCATGCAGTTTACAGTGTTTTGTATTTTCTTTTATGTCCTTTGTACTTCGATTTATTTGATGTTTTCATTGTGTAGCATTGTGTTTCTCCTTGTGAGCTTATGTCATGGTTGAAAATTTTTGTATGACCAGTCACCGTACCTAGTTAACAAATAAATAAGTATACCCCAGATACTTCCTGTGTTGTAAGTCAGTACCAGAGTTTAACTGTACACATTTGGTTAAGCTGCATGGCATGAGAAAGGTGGATGCAAAATCAATAACACAGCCACTGAAAACTATTTAAGCCAGGTGTCATTTTGCTTTGTACATCACTGCTATATATACAACTTGAAATATTTGCTCTAAATGTCCATTGGGCTAATCAGTACTTATATTTTGTGCTGCAAAAGCTGAGAAAGTCATAATCAGTGCTGATGAGCTCCCTGAGGTGATGTAATCTGATGTCCTGAAGTCCACAATGACATCTACACAATCTGACCTGGTGTAATAAATTTAATATTGCCTTGCAGTACTTCTGGCAAATGATATGCAGATGTTATACTCATATTTGAATTTCTCAGTTGGATGATGTGGTCTGATTCTGTGAGTAGTTATGGAGTCCTGCTGAGACACTAATTACCTCAACAGATGGTGGTTGACTTCTTTGTTTCCATATGTTTGTGTGCAAGTTTGCATTTTATTTCAGTATTGCTCGTTTCAGTGGAGACAGAAATCACTGGACTGGTAAACTCTCACAATGGTGAATTAAGTAGCAATAACATGTGGTGTGTGTGTGTATAGCATTCATTCTGTCCAGCTTTTGTTTCTGCATTCTATGTAAAGCAGAAGATAATGCTTTGAAGTTTGTCCATGTCCGACTATAGTCCTGTGAGCCCAATGTACTCTTTATTGTGAAGCTGGAAATTTCCAAATTTTAGAAGTTCTAGAGCTTGTATATTTTCAATGCACAATATAAAAGTGTATGGAGTGCTGCTGGGACTACAGTCAGAACTGGATCCACTAAGTTACTAGTTACAAAACAATTGCAGTCATTTTCTCTATAATGCAAGTCAAGTACCGTAGCAACCAAATAACACGTAGAAGTCAAATTATTTGACTCCTGGTGCCAGTTAATTCCTCCATTATCCATTCTTTTAAATCCTATCAGTGGATAGCTCAGAATGGTAAGCTAGATTAACATTAGCTGGCTTCTGCCACAATAGTAAATAGTCTTAAAAAATAACCCTTTTTAGATCACCATGTGCCCTTCTTGCCTTCTGCTCCCCCAACTTTCAACAGCTTCTCCCACCCCAGATTACAGCTTCTACCATCGTATTAGTTGTCAAGTCTTCCATAGAAGAAGTTCTTCAATAAACATTAGGAATCAATTTGCGTTTTTCTGTCTGTCCCTTACAAAATGGGCACCCACATATCTGCCATGCTCTTTGATGTGTCAGGTACATGTTTTTCACTGCTTGAATCTGAAGAGTCTGAAATATTTAAACAAAAATACCTTATCTTACGTTTTTTTTTAAATCAGCAGTTATTTGTTTTAGCATGTGCTGATTACGTCTAACATTCGCCATACTATTCCCCATCTTGAGTGTCACTGAGAAATCCATGGGAGAGTTTTTGCCCCTGTAATGCATTGTCCCAAACTCTTATTTTTCAGCTATGCATGAAGTAATGATATTTAGTTAGTGTTTTAGCCAAATCTTGCCCAGGCTGTATAAATGCTAACCCAATTGTCATACAAGAGCAGGCCACAGGTGCAGTCTGGTGAGTCTGCACTTCCTCCCTGCATTCATGTGGGTTTCCTCTGGGTGCTCTGGTTTCCTCCCACATTACAAAGACAAACATCTGGAGCATTTCTCCCCAGGCCTCTGCTGAAAATTGGCTTTGTTCCAAGTCGGACTTTCCCGGTAACCAAATATTAAATAATAAATAAAAAAAAATAATTGAATCTATTCAGTCAGCTAAATGAAACAAATAATTGTTATTTTTGGCAGTTGGATTAAAGTATTAAGGAACTGTTAATTATCTGTTTCCTGTGGTCCAGTGGTACAAGGTTTGATTCCCTCAGCCTCCATTGCCTAACTGATTGACTCTTAGCAAGTTACTTAAACAGACACCACTCCTGGGTTGAGTCCATTGAGACCAGTGCTCTACCCTGGAAAACAAGTAGACTTTAATAAATAATCTGGCTATGATATACAGAAAATAAAATACTACTGCTAATTTTGTAGATGATTATACTTGGACCTAGGTGTTTGTCTGTCTGAAATACATTAAACTGACCTTCACTGAAAAAATACATGTAAAGCCTATATTTCATTAAGAACCACAACATATAAGATCAGTTATTGCATTCAGGTAGCCAACACTGTGGAATTTTTTCAAACAATCCTGATGCCTTTTTGTCATTATTGCCTTTGTTTAATCAAATAATATACCTTCATTTCAGATTTTTTGTGATACACACTTCTGAAATAATACTGAAGAAACTGTGTCATTTCCTTACAGTTTTAACATTTTCACTACAGTTTTAATTACATTATATTGCAAGGCTAAAGTAACATGATTCTGAGAAAGGTTTTTTCTTTGCTCCCTTACCTTTGTGACTATAGGTTTCTCCTCTCTTTGATCACTTTATTGACATGCTTTTTTCTCAGTGAGGTAAGAGCACCACTGGTGATTTGCTATTCCCAGGTATGGTAGGCAAACAGCAGAGAAAAGTCTTCATGGCAAGGAGGTTTTAGTTTTAAGGTCCTAACCTCTATGTACATTTTTAATACTCCCCAAGGTTTTCATGCAATGGACATCAATGAGGATGTGTTGCTCACTTTCACAAGAAAGGTAACCCATTAAAACAGCCCTGCCTCTTGAAGTCAGCACACTATGGATTCAACAATGGGAATGTGAAACCATGTTTGTCGCCCCACCATGTCTCCTCCAAAGAAGGGCAAGCAGACAAAGCCAAGTCACTCTTCTGCACTCAGCATAAGCTCCAGTAGGTTGCCAAGCTGCTATTCAAACCCAGGTCAAATATGTTATAGTCAGGGCTTCATCTCTCTATGATAATGAAGTTGCTTTCATCTGACAGAAAATATGTGCAGTGTCTCTCCAATCATTTATAGTTTTTTTAACAGTGGTCTTGTTAGAAGATTTTTTAATTAAAGCTGGTATGAAGTGTCTTCAGAAGGTTATACATATTTTACTACAGTTTGCTTATTTTAACAGCTAATTTTCAGTTAAAACTGTATCCTCATTTTTGTGTATTCCACTTGCAACTGATATGTACAGCACAAAAAAGGAACATTTTTATATACCATAAAGTAAGAACACAGAAGGAAATGATGTAGATTCTTTAGGCATCCATTATCATCTGAGCACCTGGCTTACATATGGATGTATTATACATTATATTTAAGCACACTTTATATATACCGAATGCTACTCCTGCTGTCATATTGAAAAAAAAAACAATACTCACTATATTACATTCCTCCACAGGAAGGGCCAGTGACTCTGACTCATCTCACTTTATCCATCCTTTTTGCTCATCATTGACTGGTCTACTTAACCAATAATTGAGTGTGGAAATCTCTGAGCAACACACCAAGATTTCTGAATGCCTTAAAGTCGCAGTTCTTTTCATAGGAATTTAACACAACAGTTCCATATGCAATATTTACAACAGCATTATTTACATCATTTTATATCACTGCCACATAAAACTAATGCACCACTTTGTGAGAACCACTGCACTATGCTTCTAAATTTAGTAGCTATCTATCTGTGTGTGTGTGTGTGTGTGTGTGTGTGTGTGTGTGTGTGTGCGAACACGCACATGTGTGTGTGTGTGTGTGCATGTGTATTTGTGTGCCTTTAAATCTAAATGTATTTAACTGCTAATTCATTAACTCATTTTTCTACACATATGAAGATTGAACACTTTGAGCTAAGTAACTGTCTTTGCATTATGAATTCATTATTAATAATTTAGATTCAAAAATATTTTGTAAGATGGTAGTTTTTCATGTTGACCTAGTTGATATTTTTGCAGTAATGGCAGCATTGTTGTTATCTAACCGCACTGATTTGCTGTATTTCTTAAGCTGCTTTATCTCTTAAGAACTGTAAAGTTATTGACAAGTATGCTTTCAGTTACAGAGTGATATTGAAATAATTTAACTATCCTTAACTATATGCTGTCAAACAACAAAGATTAGTGCTTGAGACCTCTACATTCTATCTGACATTTCAGTGATAAGTATTTTCTCTACCTTTGTTATGAAGAACACTTTTTTTTTATTTTTAAAGTTACAATTGTTTCCTATATTTCTTGTATTGTTAGGTGTAGGTTATACAAATTAAAAGTAACCATGTCATGACAATTACCTAAAAAAAGTTACAATAGGTTTCTTCATGGATTTTTGCAGATTACTTAAGTTTGCACAACAGTGGATTTGTCTGCATCAGAGCATCTACAATATTATTAAAGCCTACAGTAGCTTAGGGTGTATGTCATGTGAAATGGTTTCTGTGTACATTCTCCTTGTTGTATAGTTAGATATGAAAATGTTTATAGTTTCTAATAAGAATATTTCTGACCTTTTAAATACAGTTGCATTCCGTTTTCTTAATTTACTTATGCTAGTCTCTAGTATTTTATGTTCCTAGCCTTTCTGTGTACATTTTAGACATTACAGAGTGATATATAACCATTATAAATCATAAAATCCTGCACTAATTTCCTAAAACATACCAATAAATCATCCAAGTCGCTTGATGACATTTTTGTAATGCCTTTCAAAATATCATACTCATGGCAAACAGCAAGAAGTATGTTACTGGTGACCTATAGGCAAATGTATTACAACTGACAGCAAAAACTGAGTTCATGTTTTACAAATCAGCACATTTGGCATTCATTGTCAAGCTTGGCAAATATAAATAGGGTCAAACAGTACATGTTATGTATGTGAATCTCCCACAAATCAAACCTTATTGATTTATTTTTTTAATCCTTTGTTGACTGGGCTAATCTGATTAAGCTATTAGCTGCTTTTCAGGGGAGACCTGAGGTGGTGTTTATATTACTTGGGGAAATTTGATCAAGGTATTGGGGAACCTTCCCTACTCCTCATTGTTGTGAGTGGGAACCATATTAGAGGAGCACTTCCTCTTTCTGTTCTTGGCACTGAGGCTGCCAAGAGAAACAGAGAGGCAGATGGTGGGAGAAGGAAATGATGGAGTACTGAAAGAAATGAAGGTGAAAGCAAATATCGAAAATGGAGGATGTGTGCAGGATTCTGAGGAAATGTTTCAAACAAACCTGTTTGATGGAGATGAGTAAGCAAATGATGGATGTATAATTACAACCCTCCAGTTGGGAGGGTTGCGGGATGATTTACTTAAAGAAATGGTGGTGCAGAGTGAGCTAGAAAATGAAGTATACATTTCCTGGAGGTGACATTATGGAGAAATACAAAAGGAGAATTCAGAAATAGTCCTGATGAATAGTGGTGAGGTGGTAAAGAAAACACATGCAGATAAAGTAAAATAAGGCAAAAGTGGAGTAGCAGAAAAGAAGGCAGAAGAAAACAAAAGACAGAGGTATGAGGTAAGGATTCAAAGTAAAGAAGACAAACAAATGGACAGGTATGAAGTTTGGGAGAATTTAATAGCTCCTTTAGCTGTAAAAGCACACGAGGTAAGTGCATTTATTCTTATTAACAAAGAGACATTTTGTGACATTATATTTGAAACTGTTTTTTTCAATGGAAAATGTTTATAGAGAATATGAAAAAAGAAAGACTATAAGCCATGAAGTGTTTATTTGATAAAAGCATTTAACAGAGAAACAAAAAAGATTTATATACAATTTCAAACAGAAAAAGAAAGACTTTGAAAGAAAATTTGAAAGCTCTATATAAAGAAGTACTGGACATTGCAAAAATTTATGACAAAAGGAGTTTATGGACTAATGCATGGGACTGTTATATTATGTTAAAATAGAAAGGGAAAGAGATTATACAGATACCAACCAATATAAATGTGGAAGGGAATAGGGGTGTTGTAAAATTCTGGGGACAACACAAAACATGTTTTTTAAAGAAACCAAGAATCAAAGAGAAAATTAATAAATGTGAGTGCTTTCTGCAAATGTGAATAGTATTAAGAATATAGTAAGGAGAATAGGAATTTTGTATTGGTGTAATATATGTGATGTAGATATAATTATATTAAAAGACACACGGTTTTCAAAAATTGAAGAAAGATTACAAACAGAGTAAATATGAGAAGGAAAGATAATTTGGAAATTGGGAAACTAAAGATGTTCTGGAATAGCAGTATTCTGTAGAAATACAGTAACAATATTACATGTAAATATAGCAAAAATGGGAAGAGTAACCATTGTAAATTTAAAATAGAAAGAACAAGTATATATGATTATAACACTATATGCTTATACTAACTGTAAAGAAAGGGAAAGCTTATGTAATCAGATTTTAAACTATGTAGTAATACATATGAATATTAGAATTACAGGAGACTTCAACTGTGATTTAAGAGGCAAGCATAAAAAGAAAGGAAATGATATAAGAAAAAATCTTAGAAGTTATAACATGTGGTAAGTTAAAACTTTTGGACAAAAATTCATGGATTTACAAAAAGGGTGCTTACAGAATGGGTCTATATTATAACATCGAAGTTCAAAAACTTTGAATGTTATAATATCAAACCCTTTAGTGCGAAAGCTGAGAATAGCGAAGCCTCGGAACATCGAAATTTTACCTAGGGTAAGATTTCGGTGGTCCATGGCTTCGCTATTTACAGCAGTGTGGTGAGATGGTTATGGACTGGGTTTAGGGAAGTGAGCGAACAGAGGTTACGGATTGGGTTCAGGTAAGTGTGGTGCGATGATTACGGACCGGATTAAGGTAAGTGAGCAAACGGACTGGGTTAAGGTGAGTGTGTGGTAGTTAGGGACTTTAGGGTTAGGGCGTGGGTGAGGTGAGTGTGCAGTAGTGATAGACTTTAGGGTTAGAGGTGGGTTAAGTGAGTTAGGGTTAGGGTGCTGGTCAGGTAAATGTGCGATTGTGTGGACGTGAGGGTTAGGGTGGGGTAGTTGAGTTAGGGGTAGGGAGTGGGTAAAGTGAGAGTGCAATAGTTAGGGACCTTAGGGTTAGGGTTGGGTTAAGGTAAATGGGTAGCTAGTGGTGTATGTCTAGTTTAGTGTAGGGTTTTGTGAAGTGTATGTGTGTGGATTACTTATTTTGGTGTGCTTGAGGTGTGTGTATGTTTGTCAGAACAGCAATTTTTTTCCCTGGGAAACAATTTGCTATTCTGACTGTTCAGTTTTATGGTATTTTGATTAAATGGGGTCCATATTATAACATTCAAAGTTTTTAGACTTTGATGTTATAATATAGACTCGTACAGAACTGTAACAGATTATTTTATAGTATCAGAAGGTTTAGGTATAGGAGAAAAGGATGTAATTGAAACAAAATTTTCTAATCATCTTGCAATATGGCTAGAGATAAAAGAAAACAAGGAGTATATAAAAATAGACAAAGGAATAAAAAGGATAAATGAGGAAGCATGAGATGAAGAAGGAAAGAGATTAGTAATACAGTTTTGTGAGGATCATATTACTATGAGAACATTTTCTAAACATTGGTCTGAACCGTGGATGACGTTTAAGGAAAAATGTATGTGTGTGTGTACATATATATATATATATATATATATATATATATATATATATATATATATATATATATATATATATATATATATATATATATATATATATGGTTTTACTTTATAATCTCGAAATATCGAAATACTGAAATATCGAATTTCAGTATTTCGAGACCATAAAGTCAAATTTTGAAAATAGTGAAACTGCATAACCACAAATCCGGAAATGTTGAATTCGCAGTTAGGGTGTTCCAGTACGTGACGTGGGAAGTACTGTGTGCCTGATGCATGGTTTGGTGTGTGGATTTGGCTGGAGATTAAGGTAAGTGAATATTTATTTTAAGGGTTTTGAGTAGGTATTTGAGTGTATGTGAATGTATTCGGAAGTTTTAGGTGTGGGTTAGGGTAGGTATGTAAAAGTATGAGTGTTTAAGTGTTGAAAGTGGTGGTGTTTGTATATATGTGATGTGTGTGTGTGAGGGGACTGTAGAGTGTGTAGTGGTGAGTTTGCTGTCTTTCTGTTTGGTGAAACCTCGGAGTTAGTATATATAAGTAGAGGGGGTGTGGGGGTGCAGGGGGGGCTTGCTTATTTGTAGGGTAGGTTTATTTATTTGTGATTTTGTGTTTGTGTGTATTTTGTTTGTTGTGGGAATAATGGTGTATGTGTTGTGTGGTGTGTGGTGTGTTTATGTTTGCGATTTTGAATTTTGTGCTTTTGGAGTTTCGGTATTTTGAGAATTTGGCTTTATAGTCTCGAGATACTGAGATTCGATATTTCAGTATTTCGAGATTATAAAGTGAAACTATACACACACACACACACACACACACATATATATATATATATATATATATATATATATATATATATATATTTGCAGTGGCAAGATGATGTGAGAAAAGTAGAGAAAGGAAAATATAAAAGAGCAGATAATGCCTTGGGAGATTTATAGCATAATAATAGAAAGCACTTTGACAAAGAAAAATAATTATGTGAAAGAAAGCAAGAAAAAAAAAACACGAATTGTTATATAAACAAAGATATTTTTACAAAGAAAAAGAAAAAGTATTGTGTTGCTTAAGCAGATTAGCAATGGAAGATAATGTAATGAGAGATATAAAAATGTAAAAGGAGAAATAGAAAGAACTCAGGAAAAGATTATAAATAGTGTAGTGCAATGTGTGCAATAAATGTTTAAAGAAAAAAAATAAGATAGTTAAAGATCATGGAAAATAAAAAAAGTTAACAGAAAAAGAGAATAAAGATTTGGAAAAGGAGATTTCTTTAAATGCACTAGATAAAGTATTAGAGCAAGTTAATACAGGTTTGGCTGCAGGCCCAGAAGGAATAGGGTATGAAATGTATAAAAATTAAAAAAATTGTAGACCAATAGTATTGAATAATTATGATTATAAGATCTTTTTGAAAATAATACAAAAGAGATTTGAAACTAAAATGGAAAATATTATGGAAAGTAGCATATACAGTATAAAGGGGAAGAGTTGTCAAAAATTATTAATGACAGAGAAATTATGGATGATATTAGGAACAGAAAAAGAGAAAGTGAAAATCATGATAGGAAATCTTAAGACATTTGACACAATTGGACATGATATTTTATGGGAACTAATGAAAGAATGTAATATAAGTAAGAATGGTAGGAAATCATGTATGTCAGCGTATAGTAATTGTTTGTGTCTTTCGGCTTTTCCCAGTTAGGAGTCGCCACAGCGGAACTCCGGTCCGCTAATGATTGGCAGTTGATTTTTACATACCGGCTTGCCAGGCCTGATGCATATCCTTCAATGAAGGTACGCCCATTCATGCATGTCTCCATGCAGAAGACGCTGAGAATCGAACCAGACAGTGTCTTACTGTGAGGCGACAACGCTACCGCAGCACCACCACCACGGCTGTCAGGGTATAGTAATAATAAAGTAAAAATGCTTGAAAATGGCTGGTTAAGCCAAGAGGTACATATGAGGAGTGGTGTAACACAGTGATATCCAATGAGCTGTATACTCTTTGCATTAGTTATGAATGTGATAGTATATGAAATAAACTGCAAAATGAAGGAGGCAGGGTATATAACATATGAAGGGTTAAGAATTCCAGTTCTGTTAACATATGGAGATAACATTATAATAATTGCAAAAAGCAAAATTTGGATAAAAGAAGTAATAACTTACACAAATGGGTGCCTATAGATGATAGACTGGCTTTAAATAAAGAAAAAAACTAAAGGTTTTGGTGATGTAGTAAAGATTGGGGGGTTATATTTTATAATGAATGAAATTTCTGTGTTAGGTATAACATTTGGGAATAAAAATTTAAGTAGAATTCAATGGACAAAAAACAGAAGAAATACAACAAACATGTCCTTTTTTGGAGAACATATAAATTATCATTTAGAAAAAGGCTTTTTTTGATAAATCCACTACTGATGGGAAAACAGCATACTTACCAAGTGTATTTATTTTGCCAGCAGCATTTGAAAAGGAATTATTGTAGATACATTTTTCAATTATATGGGGTTCTAGATTAAACCCAGTAAAAAAGTTCTTTGTATGTAAATAAAGAAGAAGGAGGAGGTTTATGGTTAATTAACCCATTGGTATATGCTGGTTCATTAAATTTGTACAAAGTGTTAAAGTGTATTAATGAAAAATATGAGACAGTAGTAAAATTGTATAAGTATGATACACTTTGGTGTATGGTAAAAAGGGTAAAGTATTAAAAGAGTGTATGAATGAAGAAATAGAATGTTACCAAGAAAAAAAAAATATTTTTGTGTAAAATAAAAGTTGATGATAAAGAAAAAATATAGAAAAGCATAGCATAAGAATGCAATGATAAAACATTGCTATGTAAAGCCATGGAAAAATCAAATTGATGAAAAAAAAATAAAGCTATAAAAAATGAAAACAAATAGTGTAATTTGAAAGTAGAATGTTAAGATTTTTTGTGGAGACTGGCAATAAATAAATTGCCAGTAAAAGGAAATATGCCATATAAAAAGAAAAGTGATAGAATATGTTCACATTGCAAAGAAGAAGAAACCATGGAGCATGTGTTTCTGAAATGCAAAAAAGTAAAAAAACAAAAAAATATGGGGAAAAGTATGCAAATAAGATTTTTTGAACATATAAAAGAAGTGGAAAAAATAAATATGGATACTATAAGACTAGAAGTAAAGAATACATTAAATAAGTAGATAAAAAGTTATTTTATGATATATGGGTTATATAGAAAGAAAGAATCAATGAAATTGTTTTTAATTGTAAATGAGTTTCATCAAAAATATTAAGTAAAATCAGATGGTTTTGGAAAAAGTTGTCAAGGGTCTAATAGGGATGATAATTTAGCATGATTGTAAACGGAATTATGAATATGTGTAAACAGATTTGCATATGTATATATTTGTATACATGCAAATGCTTGTAAATATGCACATATTTTGTAAATAAGAGCTACTTTTGTATACAAATAGGAGGATAGGAAGTGAACCACTCTCTGCAGCTACTATGTGATACAGTGTGAGGAGAAGAGGTGCTACTGCAGTTCCATGGATTTCATGCTTGAGGAAAGTTCATCAGAGCTGGAGAGAGGAGCAGAATAAAACTTACTAAAGGAAAGAAAAAGAGAAGAAATAACTGTCAGAATTGGAAAATGGGAGACTGGAGGCACAAGTCCTGATAAACTTGATAATCCATGCAGAATCAAATGGAGGAGAAGAAGCTAAATGGAGTAACATGGTAACAGTCCTTCCTTGGTTTGTGACTTACTGTGGAGTTGATTGGTAAGATAAGTTTTATTTGAATTTATATTGCATTTATCACTGTTTTTCACTGTTTGTAGTTAAGAAGGGACTGCTTGTTAAGATTTATTTTGATTCATATTTTGTTGTTTTACCTTTAATTTCACTGTTGGTTGTTAGAAAGGGACAGGCAAGCTCTAGCCACCCCAAGGAGCCTAGACAGCTACACAGAGAGGAAAATCCTGAGCATGTCTAAACAATCCTTTCTTGGTTTGTGACTTACTGTGGGGTTGATTTTTAAAAGAAATTTTATTTGAATGTATATTGTATTTGTTATTATTGTTTTTCACTATTTGTAGGTAGGAAGGAACTACTTGTTAACAAGATTTACTTTGATTCATATTTTGTTGTTTTTCCTTTAATTTCATTGTTGTTTGTTAGAAAGGGATAGGTTTTAGACAGGTAAGCTCTAGCCACCCCAAGGGGCCTAGGCAGCTATAAATTTACACAAAGAGGAAACTCACAGGCATATCTAAGCAACCCTTACTTAGTTTGTGACTTACTTTGAGGTTGATTGGTAAGAGAAGTTTTTTTTTAATTTATATTGGGGGTAATTCAATAAACCCTACACAGAACGATTCTACATGTAGGAATAGTGTTGCAGCCCGAACACAGAATATGGCTGCCGAGCGAACCAGAAAACAGGGCTAGGGGCATGCAGGAGTGTGCAGACACAGTGTGAACATGCAGGTGTCTGCAGAATGCAAATCACCTCATCTGCTGGTGAAAACCATGCAATTGAGGAGATTTTGTGATCTAGAAATAAGAAAGGCATCCGTGTGGGTGCTGTGTCTGCAGGACAAATGTACATGATTAGTAACCATGTACCAGAATTAAAAAATAAAACAAGAGCTGTAACAGCCCAAAAAAAACATGTATATGTAACAGTAGCCATGCAAATATCCAAATATATGGCCATTGAGACTAAAAAGTAATGAACATATCAAAATTAATCTTTTATTTTTCTTAATACATATGCCATGTTTAAGTGGCATGCAGAGATGTGGAAACATGCTATTAACAAAACAGAATGTGTAAAATATGAAATTTAAGGTAGGCAAAGTAATTGCATTATAGTGCCCAGCATACAGAGTCATACAATGGCAGGTTATAGTGGTAGCTAAGGAGACAGGGCTTGGTGTAGTGCTTTATCCAGGGTATACACAATTAGGTGTATGTAAATGAGCCAGGTTTATTGAATAGCAAAAAGAGCCAGTGTGTTCTGTAGGTACTAACCATGGTAGGACTAGAACTGTGTTGGTATAGGCAGAACAGATACCTAACATTAAAAGGGTGCATGTTGCTGTATGTTAAAGCAGATTGGAGCTTAACAGCACCTGTTTGTACTCAGCTAAGTACAGGTAAGCAGAGGGGGTGTGTCTGAGGTGGCTAAGCTGTGCTTAGCCACTGTGCTTAGACCACAGTGCATGTTTTAGCTGGTTAAAGAAAAGCTAAGCATGACCATGTACAGGGGAGGGCCCTGTCTGCCCAACAATGTTTACACTAGCTCTGCAGGTTTGCCTGGAGTGTCGTGGAGGATAGCAGTGGAAGAAATGAAAACAAAAAGGGGAAATAGCCTGAGAAAGCCAATCAAGCATAAATGATTGATAAGCCCTATTCATTCACACTGGCCCACTCAAACTCCTCAATAATATGCCTGGCAGGTGGAATGTATCATAGTCAGTCAATCACACAGGCTGCATCTGCAGCACACTAGTATAAACTATGCATATACCTTTCAGTCTGCTTATTCCCACATACTCTACATGATTAGAGTACACACTTGGGAATTTTAACAGACAAAATGATAGGGGCTGCTGCTGCTCTGCTACATCTGTATGCACTACAGGCTGAAGTCAGTGATGATGATGATGATGCTGACAATAGGCCCATACTGAGGTAGAGAAGAGTGTTCAGGCCCAGGGTAACCTTTCATGGGCTACATGACCTGGAGATAGTTGAGCATTACAGGGTGGACAGGGACATACTACAGGAACTCACTGAGCTCTGCTGCCCTCACCTCAGACCCAGAGCCAACAGAGGGGAACCCATCCTAGTGGAAAAAAAGATATGTCTAGCCTTAAGAATACTAGCTACAGGTATTTTACAAAGACCTACTGGGGACACCGTGTTGGATCTCACAGGCATCTGCATCCAGGGTACCCACCAATTCCTGGATGTCATGCTAACACATGCCAGTGAGCACATTTACTTCCCCAACACCCCTGAGGAGAGGACCAGCAATATGCATCTCTTTGACTGTGTAGCACACTACCCAGAGGTACTGGGTGCCATAAAAAGTACTCATGTACACATGAAAGCACGACCCAGTGAGGAGGGTAGAGTCTACATCAACCACAAGGGGTATCACTCCATCAACTGCCAGGTCATGTGCAATGCCCAGAGCATTATCATCAATGTGTGTGCTGGCAGCCTTGTCAGTTATCACAACTCCCACATCTGGCATGCATCACAGCTGTACTAGGCATTTGCCAGGGGTGACATCTCATACTGCCATCTAATGGGGATGCTGGTTACACACTGGAACCGTGAATGATAACACCCATCAGAAATGCACACACAACTGAAGAATGCCATAATGAGACACATACTCAAACTAGGAACATCGTAGAGTGTGTGTTTTGGCTGCTCAAGTTACGGTTACACTGCTTTGACATATTTGGTGGAGCCCTGCAGTACTCTCTTGCCACATGTGTACACATGTTCATAGTATCTGCCATGCTTCACAATATGATCCTATGGAAGCAGCTGCAGCAGAAACATCACAGAGGAGGGAGGCACAGCCCCCCCCCCACCATTGCCAAGGTCCCCACAGGCACAGGGGGACTCAGAGGAGGAACCCCCTGAGCCTGTCCCAGTAGGCAGATGTAGGTGTGCCCAGTATGCTCTGGCCTTGGCAAAAAGGCAATGCATAGCACATACACTGACAATCTAGGGACGCCGGGACTGACTCCTCACTCCAAACACATCACACTACCTATACCTTACCATGTATAGGCTGTGTACTGCATGCATCTGACAGAGTCAGCCCTGAAGCACTGTCTTCTCACCTGCTGTGTGGCACAAGGTTAGTCACTCTTCTTAACAACAAATGAATGGGGTAGCAGACTGTTGTAGCATATGTATGGTATTGCTGCATGTATGCAAGGGAATGAGATTGCCGAAGACAATGGACAGCTATGTGGGAAAACAGGAACACTCTGCCAAATACTGGCTGCTCCACAATATGCAGTAGACCCCAAGCAAGCAAAATCCACTACACTATGTGAGAGACTTACAAACAGTAGGGTAATAAGACAGATGCATGGATGTCAATGTTGGAGTTCCATACATACCTCTAAACATCTTACAGCAAGAAATCTGTACAAAGCCATAAAGAAATGAGGGGTAAAGGCCCCAAAACAGGGACAAATGTGAAATATAGCTCCTACAAACATAGAAAGTTGATAGAATAACAGGTGTTGCAGTACCATGAATTCTGAAGGGTAAGAAGTCTAAAACTCAAATGTCTGTCATTACTTTCTTACTTCAGTCTTTATTGATTTGACAGCAATTTTCCAGCCAGACACAATTTTATGAAAATTGGACCCAAATGTGAGGGAAACATCTGGACATTCGGCAAAAACCTGTATAGGTCAGAGGTATGGTCCCTACCCCTAACATACCTGTGTTCCCATAGAACTGCAGGAACAGTTATGTCTGTAAGGTAATAGCAGCAGCCAACATGTTACCAGGGCTATTCCAATCAACTTGCTAACATGTTCCATTTCCACAATATGCAGGGGTCAATATGCTAGGTATATGTGTGGTTAATAGTATCAGGAAGTGCACAGCACTAATTGGAGGTGGTTGTGGCTCACTGGGCTAAGTACATTACTATGGGTGACAGGGTCCATGGTTTGAGACTGGCTGTGTCTACTACTTTGCATATCAGCTACACCTATGGTAGGAGTTCTACAGGCTGTCCAGACGTCAATATTTGTTACTGCAAGAAAGCTGGGCAATGAAGAGACAATGGACCACCGATATGGACAGTACACATTTCTGAGTAATCTAGATGGTTACTACTAGAACAGCCGGTTGTGACATGGCATTGTATTGCCAGGATACAAAGGCTGCCACATAACCATGTCAGTACTCACAACAAGTCAGTGGGCACCATCTATACCCCACGGATGTCAGGGTTTCTCAGAATGTCCACACGTATGCCTCTTATATCTGTTCCGTTTGTCATAACATTGCATTTGTCTGGCAAACTAAACAATACAGGTTGATATAAAAACATCAATAACAAGACAGTTGAGATGCAAACTTCATACCCATAAGAAAATACAATCTAATACAAAACCAGTCTACCAACTGTCTACATTTGGAAGACCAATATTAAGCTGTTGTCCCCATGTCTGTGCCTGTGTCCAACTGTGATATATGGCCCTGTCAAGATGTTTGCCTGTAACAGTTAGACAGATATGGCCAACATGTAGCCTTAGAAGACAGTGCAGTACAAACTGAGCACCACAGCAGATGTATGGGGCACAATGCTGGCCAACCTGCTAAACAGGTATAGTCAGAGGTGTGTAGTCTATAACCCTGTGTATGATGTTATGACTTCTACCAAAGCCACACCAAAACTACAACTACATAAGAGCAGCAGCCATGGACAAAGCCTTTGGCTGGAGCAAAGCAGGACAAAGGAACACATATAAGGGGAAGGGGGAAACACTGGCCACACAAACATAGAATGTGCAGACTACAACACATCGTGCAGTAGCACGGGTTGCCTGCAGTGTATGGAGTCAGTAAATAAATGTCTGTCAGTGGTTCCTCACTTTAATCTCTATTGATCTGTCACTGACATACCAAGACATCACAGTGCTGTGCAAAATGTACTTCATATATTATGCAAAACTCTGCCCAGTCCAATACATTCTGTACCCACCCTAGATATGGCTCAATTAATAAGGATAGCACACAGCCAGATCCCTCAGCCAGTCTATCAATGAGATGTTGGACTGCTTCCTGGGTTCATCAGCTAATCGGCTGTACCACCCAAAATCCTGGACCAGAGTACAGGTAGGTTTGGACTGGAGTCCCAGTATTACTATTGATGGTCATACTGGGCATGTTCCTACATTTAAATTCTGTCAGCCCATGTCTGAACACACATCTGACTAGATAACTGGGATGTACATATATCCCTTCTTCATATAGACAGCTATGTACTCAGTAACTGTCTATCCCCTCCCCCATCAGACATGTTCACCTCCATCTATCCATATGTGATACATATAAGATTTATCTGCATCTGTTGACTGTGATATACATACAGATATAAAGGTAACATATACAAATATATAATTTACAGAGAGGCAGAGGCAGGAGGGATTGAGACAGACTGACAGAGAGAGACCTTGAAAGACATACAGTGATGTACTGCAACAGCCACATATACACCAGTTTGAACCAGTGGCATATGCAAATACTATGGTGAGGCCCATTGTGTAATAGTAGGTAGGGAGGGTTTGTACTCTCACATCAGTCACCATGTGTGTGCATGTGTGTGTGTGTGTGTGTGTGTGTGTGTGTGTGTGTGTGTGTGTGTGTGTTTGTGTTTGTATGTATTACACATACAGAATACTACACCCACCCATAAGGCCTATGTCTGTATAATGGCCACCCATATTTTGGCCCTGTGACTACTGTCCTCCACAACAGTGGTCTCCCTCTCAGCAGCTACTGATGTCGTCTACCCCAACAGCACTGCTAGACACTTTCAACATATGTAACTTCCACAGTGCATGCAATAAGTACATACTGCTATAGTGTAGATAGTTAAATAGGTAGTGGTTCAATTCCCAAGAACACCAACTGAATGTGTGTGTGTATATGTATATAAGTATATTCCCTTGTGGCTTTGTGTGTTTCCTGCCTAGGTGTATACAATGCCAATACACTTTGAGAACTGTTCTACCATGTTAACCCCAATTGTCCTATGTCACATGACCTGCTAATATCATCCACCTTAGATACAGCATTGGACACTCAGCAGGCATATAAGCTCTGTGGTGCACGGGATAAGTACGTAGCACTATAGTACATACAACTTTACAGATAGGGGTTCTAATCTCAAGATTGTCATCTGTGTGTGTGCAACATATCCCCGGTGATAGGTGGGTTGTTTATACAGTTTTGAGGCCTGTTCCATCCTGATGCCTCACCCCATTGCATTAATTGACAGGGCCTGTTGAAGTCATCCACCTTAGATACAGCATTGGACACTCTGCAAGCATATACTCTCTGTGGCACATGCAATAAATTCATTGCACTATAGTACAATAAACTAGATAGGTAGGGGTTCTAATCTCAAGACTGTCAACTGTGTGTGTGTGGGGGGGGGTAGCACCATAGAATAATAAACTAGACATGTAGGAGTTCTAATCTCAAGATTGTCAGCTGTGTGTATAGCACTATAGTGCAATAAACTAGATAGGTAGGGTTTCTAATCTCAAGACTGTCAAGTGTGTGTAGCACTATAGTAAAATAAACTAGATAGGTAGGGAATCTAATCTCAAGACTGTCATATGTGTGTGTGTGTGTGTGTGTGTGTGTGTGTGTGTGTGTGTGTGTGTGTGTGTGTGTGTGTGTGTGTGTGTGTGTGTGTGTGTGTGTGTGTGTGTGTGTGTGTGTGTGTGTGTGTGTGTGTGTGTGTGTGTGTGTGTGTGTGTGTGTGTGTGTGTGTGTGTGTGTGTGTGTGTGTGTGTGTGTGTGTGTGTGTGTGTGTGTGTGTGTGTGTGTGTGTGTGTGTGTGTGTGTGTGTGTGTGTGTAAGTGCCTGTGTGTGTGTGTGTGTGTGTGTGTGTGTGTGTGTGTGTGTGTGTGTGTGTGTGTGTGTGTGTGTGTGTGTGTGTTGGTTATACCATTTTGAGGTCTGTTCCACCTTATTAACCCCTCATTGCCCTACTTTACAGGGCCTGCTGATATCAACCAACTTAGATACAGAATTGGACACTTTGCAGGCATATAAGCTCCATGGTGCATGTGATAAATACGTAGTGCCATAGTACAAAAAACTAGATAGGTAGGGGTTCTAATCTCAAGTCTGTTAACTGTGTGTGTGTGTGTGTGTGTGTGTGCGTGCGTGCGTGCGTGCGTGTGTGTGTGTGTGTGTGTGTGTGTGTGTGTGTGCATGTGTGTTTGTGAAGCATATCCCATGTGGGTTGGTTATAACATTTTGAGGTCTGTTCCACCCTGCTGACTCCCCCATTGCATTAATTGACTGGGCCTGTTGACGTCATCCACCTTAAATGCAATGTTTCACACTCTGCATGCCATACCTCTCAACTGTATACAATTTTGCAGAATGTCTGGATGATTGTCTAATATATTTATGTGTGTGTCATAAAGGTCTGGTTTCCTGGCCAATCACTGGCAAAGCATTAAGAGCTGAAGTCAGACAATAATGACAGACATCTGAGTGTCAGACTTCATACTTTTCACAAAAGTAATGGTAATATGAAACTGGTCACTCTATCAGTTATCTACATTTGTAAGAGCAATATGTAAAAACTGTCCCAATTTTTGGCCCTGTATCCCCCTTTTATTGAAGGCTTTGTCCACATGTATTTTTCTAACAGTTGAGAAATATGTGCCAGGCATATAAGCTCCATGGCATATGCAATAAGGACATAGCACTACACTACATACAACTAGATAGGTAGGGGCTGTAATATTAATACTGGCAACTTGGTGAGGGTATGTGTCTGTGTATGCATATCCTCTGTAGCAGTATGGCTGCCTTGCTTGTGTGTGTGTGCAATGCCTATACCATTTTGTGTGCCTGTACCACCCTGCTAACTCCATCATCACCAACCTATTCATGTCTTACAGATGTCATGCACCTTAGATGCAGAGTTGCACATTTTAAACACAATAACACTGTGGCTCAAGCAATATGTACAGCAGGCTATACTGTACATAACTAGATAGATAGGTATTGTAAGTCCAAAACTGGCAACTCTCTCTGCCTGACTGTTGTAAAGCATGTCTCCCTGCAGCAGTGTGTGTGTGTGTGTGTGTGTGTGTGTGTGTGTGTGTGTGTGTGTGTGTGTGTGTGTGTGACATGGTTATACCATTTTAACTGCCTGTTAACACCCCAATGGCAATCCTTACAGCACCTGCAGATATCAACCACCTAAATATTAGTGGCAGACACTACAAAACTGTATAAGCTCTGTGGTTCATGTGCTATGTATATTACGCTATCTTATGTATAACTAGCCAGGTAGTGGATCTGCTATCAACAAGGGCAGTTCATGAGTGGGAATGTGTGTGTACATATGTATATCCCCTTGCAGCAGTGTGCCTGTATTAGGGCCACAGACATACCTCTCGACCCCTTACAGAAAGACATCTGGAGATAGCCATACTGAAAAGTGGGACAAAGCCCAAATATTAGGGTCAATCTTTAAATATTGCTCTGACAAACATACACAGTAGATAGCATAACAAGTTGTGCATTTGCATGACTTTTCTGAAGGGTTTGATGTCTAACAGGAAAATATCTGTTATTATTGTGTAACATCAGTCTTTAATGCTTTCACACTACTTTGCCAGAAACCACAATGTTATGCCAAGCGGAACAAAAATATGTGACAAACATCAGAACATTTTCAAGACATCTGTAGAGGTGAGAGTTATGGCCACCACCTGTCCCACCCTGCAGGTTTCAGTACATGTTTAGCCAGGTGTGACAATGACACAAACAATACATAGGTCCCCAGAGTGTAGGATAAGAAATATCTTCTAAGGTTGTCTACTACCTGCATAAAGCAGTTATTTCACATCAGAAGCGCCTTACTGGTATGAGAAAAAGCATAACATGTGGTGATGTGACACAAAGAATCATTCATATTGGCAAACAAAGGGAAGTCCTGTCTGGTGCACTTGCCATGGGTTATGGTATGTCCTGTCAAGTGTCACAATAAATACAAGACATGTCCCACATTCCACATTTGATAAGGTGGCAACCCTACCCTGTGTCGCCTATGTGTGTGCAATATGTAGACACGTGTATGCCCTGTGAGTAGCTTCCACCCACAATGACCCACATGTATGCAGGCATGAATGCTAACTACCACCTCTTACATATGTAAGTACCACCTACAGCTGTGGCAGCTGTGAGTAGTGTGCTGTCTGTCACTGACCCACAAACAGATGTTAACACACTGCAACAGGGTCATACAGCTGGTATGGAATGGGGGCCAGGTCCTGGCCTGCAGCTGAATGCAGAAAAACAGTACCATTTTCGTATGGTGAGGAAATGGACCCACTATTTCCCACATCAATGGCAACCCCATAAATACACAAACTGCTTCAACAGACCTGGCTACTCAGGTTGATAACACTGTTGCATTCACCCATCAAATACTGGCAGTGGTCAGAAAAGGCTTGGACATGGTTCACCACATAGGTAAAGGGACTGCATCGAGACAAAAGGTGGACATCACCTCTGTATAGTCCTCAGTTAGTACAACAATACATTAGCCGCATGGTTGGTCTGATATGTACCTATGAAGACATCTGCACCAAATGGAAAGGACACCTGTTCTATGCAGACAGCCTTGAATCAGTACTGCCCCACTCAGTATTGGACAGGTTGTCCAGAGATGAGCTGTGGCATGCCTAGATGGCAATGTTGTGCTCAGCCCTTCAACAGCTGCCCCATATATGCCAGTACAACTCTGTGCACATTACAGCATGACAGGCTTGAATTATATATAACACAGCAAGAAAACCAGCTCGAGAGACAGGTTTGTCTCCCATTGGCTTTCCTGTCTCAGGAATGCACTCCCCAAAAATGTCAAGCAGAGCACCATGCAGATCCTCATCAACTGCATCAAGGTTGAGTGGATGTCAAAAAGAAAACATCTGTCCCAGGGGTCCAAAGTGTGTCAAGCAATGGCAGGGGCAACAGGTGCTGATAGATGATTCTGTTGGGGATAGTGTACTGGATAGTCTTGTAAGGGATCCAGGGCCAGTACTGTAGTAACCTCCTCTGTACCTATGAACCTGTGATCCTATGGAACTCCCAGGTGACATATCAAGAGTAGCATTTTGTGTCAAGGGGCATGCATGCAAGTTATGCTGTCTGCCCCATTGTCTGTCACACACTGTTCCACTCATACAAACTTAGGTAAACATGGACATATACAGCCATACCTTGGTGAAGAAAAGGTCTCTGTGTTGCCACTCTGGTTCATAGGTTCATAGGTTCATACTAGGCTATCTGCCCTAGGGCATTTATAAGCCTAGCCAGAGTGTGCTTGGCTTTCGCCACTCATTTTAAATTAATTTTGCTATGCCTTTTTTTGAGGTTAGTATACTGTGCATCTGTCTAACAGTGACACAGAAGTGATTGCCAGGGTAAACCTATGATCTCCCATCCACTCATCAAGATTCCTCTTGAAGAGAGTCAATGTGGGACGCTGCCTAACCTGGACTGGGATTTTATTCCAGAGTGAAGGGAGCCTCTGGGTTATGAATCTGTCCCTCCAGCATGTCCTATTTATTTCAGTGCTGAGGTTCAGGTCTCTCGAGCTCGTAGCTCGATGGGATTTGGATTTTCTGAGGTACAGCATGTCCATTAATTCCGGGTTGGACATGGCTTTATACGTCAGGCACAGATCGCCTCTGAGTAGGCGGTATGCCACTGAGTAGAGCTGGAGTTTCTTTAACCGGGCAGCATATGGCATCTGTTTGAGCCCTTTGATCCTCCTGGTGAGGTACTTTTGGGGTCTTTCCTGTTGCTGCAGGTGTCTGGTAAGGTACATCCCAAAAGGGGCATTGTACTCAATTATGGGCCTGATGAGGGATGAGTAAAGCAGCACGATGACCTCCCCTGATCTAGATGTGAATCCCTTCATGATTAGGTGGGCTATATAAAATGTTTTTCTAACCACTTTGGCCACGTGGTTGTCAAATGAGAGATTGCTATCAACTTGGGTCCCCAGGTCCCTAATGACTTCTTCTGTACTTAATGGATTACCACCTATGTGGTAATTTGTGGGCACTTTGTTTTTGCCAAAGGGATGACTATACACTTTTGGCGTTTAGCTTGAGGCCATGGCTCTGGCACCAGTTGTCTGTTTCTATGAGGCCCTTTTGGAGGATGCTTGTGTCGGCTGGAGAGTTGATTATGGCGCCCAGTTTGCAGTCATCTGCGAACTTGGTCAGCCACAGTCCTTCCGTGTTGGCCTGTACCACCGAGAAATATATACCGAACAAGAGAGGTCCCAGGACTGAGCCTTGTGGGACGCCACTTGTAACTGGTTTGGAGTCTGACATGGCTCCAGCAATTCTAACCATGTAGGTTCTGTCCTTGAGCCAGTTTGCAATCCATCTAGTGACATAGGGGTTTATATTTAAGCTGGTGAGCTTATCTATAATGCCCAAGTGGGGTATTGTATCGAAGGCTTTTGCGAGGTCCAGGTAGGCTGTGTGGACCACCTTCCCTCGTCAATGGCCTTGGTGACTGTTTCAAAGAAATCGACCAGGTTTAAGAGGCAGGATCTGCCCTTAACAAAGCCAAACTGGGTAGGATCCAGTGTCTGTAGGTCCCCAATATCTTTATTTATGAGGTCCATGATGATCCTTTCCATAGCTTTGCAGACCAAGCTAGTCAGGCTTATGGGGCGATAGTTTCCAGGATCCATTGAGGCACCACCTTTGTGGAGAGGGACCACTGTTGCTGTACGCCACTCTTTGGGTACATATCCTGTAGTAAGGCTAAGATTGAACAGTAGTTTTATGTTTGGGTTTAGCTCTTCTTGGAGTTCATGTAGGGCAGCCGGGACACCATCTGGTCCCATTGATGCTGTGTTTTTGCTTTGGAGAGGCGGCTCTTACCTGAGCATCTGAGATGTCAGGGGCAGCACTCTGTTGGGATAGATATTTGCCCTTTGGTGGGGGGGGGAAGAAGTTTGCACTGAACCTGTCAGCTAGGATGTTGGCAATGTCTGTGGGCTCGGTGTATTTTTTGTCATTTTGGACTAATTCTGAGCATATCTGGGAATTCCCACACAGGTTCCTAACATAACTAAAGAAAGCCTTGTGATTATCCTTAGTGTCCTGTGCAATTTTTCTCTCGAAGTTGGCCTTAGATGATTTTATGAGTGCCCGTAGTTTTTTGCTAATACTGATCAGAGATGCCTTCTCTTTTTGGGATTTTGCTCTATAATGTAGTAGCTTCCTCCTTCTATTGTATAGTTTGTTTATGGCTGGGGTCGACCAGATAGGACGTCTGCCTTTGGAGGATTGGGTCTTGGTTTTATTTGGGATTGCATGATCCATGCATTCCTGAAGGTGTTCATAGAATGCGTTTATAAAGGATTCTGCGGTCTGGGCCGTATTTTCCACAGGCCCGGGGACTTTGAAGGATTCCGCCTCGGTTTTGAGGCATGTGAAATTTGCTTTAGAGAAGTATTTCAATGTGGTTTTCTGGGCAGGGGGTGGGGTCAGGATGTGAATATCCAGTGAGATTAGTTTATGGTCTGATCTTACCAGTGAGGGATACACTTCTGGTCTGCAGCATAGTGTCCCCATGTTGGTGATGATCAGGTCCAGTATGTTTTCCCCTTTTGTGGGAGTGGTAACAAGTTGTTCCATAGCATTTGAGTTTATAAATTCTAGGAACCTTTGGGCTAGGGTGTTGGAGCTAGAGTAATGCTCCCAGTCTATGTTTGGGTAGTTGATGTCGCCCAATATAATGGTGTTTGGAGAGACCTTCATATTTTCCAGTATTCTCAGGAAGGCTGAGTGGGGTTCCTGTGTTTGAGAGGGTGGTCTGTAGCAGGCTATAAACTGGAAGGCAGTTTTACCCACTGTTAGTTGCACATGGATAGTCTCTGATGCTTCGTGCTGTGCCACCAACCTGGAGGTGTGGGTATCTTTGATGAATATTGATAATCCCCCTCCTTTTGTGGTTCGGTCCAAGTTTTGGGGCCAAAAATCATGGTATGAGGTATAACCTGGTAGTGCTGGGGTGCTCTCGGGAGCCTTGAACCAGGTTTCTGTTACTGCACAGATATCGATGTGCTCCATGCTAAGGAGAGTTTTGAGTGCGTGCATCTAGAGGTTTAGATTTCTGGCGTTGAGTAGCATTACTCTTAGTTTCTTATCCCTTGTGATACCTATGGAGGTGGGTTTGTCTTTTGAGCCTTGCCTAAAAAAGGCACTATGGGGGTAGCAAGAGCCTTTGCCAATATCCGAAAGCCCAGGGGTGACAGGTGCAAGTCGTCCCTAGCGAAGCATCATGGCTTGTCAAACATGTCATCCCAGGCTGACAGGCATTGGATCCCCTTTGAATGACACCAATACTTAAGCTAATTGTTGAAATTGATCATCTTGTCTTCATATTGTGGCATCATTCTTGGTGAGGGTAAGATGCTACTCAAGGTCAGGGTCATACCGGCCTGGGCTACATGCTCAGAGAGCTCCTCTATGTCTCTTTTCATGTAGTCCAGGGAGGTACGTCTCAGGTCATTCACACCAGCATGGACAATGACTGAGTCATATTTGTACTTGCCTTGGAGTAACCTGAGTGCTTGTGTTATGTGGCGGATCCTAGCGCCCAACAGGCAGCTCACCGTGACCTTCTCCTTGTTCAGCCTGGTGAGCGGGACGTCAGTGTGCCTGACGATAGAGTCACCTATTACAAGTGTATCAGATGTGTTGTTTAGCCTTAAGGGCTGTGACTGTTCGGCACACTGGCTTTGTGAGCTATGTGTTGCACGTGTTTTGTTTTGGGGTAGCGGTTGCTTGGGTGTCTGCTTTGGAGGTCTCTGCTGCTTAGGCAGATTTTTATTTAGAGCCTCCGAGTATGTTTTTGTGTGTTTATGTGTTTGGTCTGTTGTCGTGTTAGGTCTATCTGAGACTGGAATTGTAGTGAGTGTGGTTTCCTTCTCCTCATGACTGGTTACACCAGTACTGAGTTGAGAGAGCTTAGCCTCCAGTTTGGCTATATGGTTGCATCTCTCACATGTTGGAATTTGTTGGGAGGAGGAGAGGGTTGTCTGTGTACATGAGGCAGTTGTAACGTTGCCTCAAGATTCCCAGATTCACCAGCTGGACCGGAGAGGAGATTGACAACTGACCTTTGGACATGCTAGAATAGTATTGGGAATTCCTTTATAATTGAAAAAAGGGCCAGTGGGGAACAAGGTACTCAAGGGGAGTTTGAGAGGGTGTAGTGCTTTTAATTTTTTAGAGCTGACTTATATAATTGCTTTAGTGAGCAAGTGCAAGGTAACTTAAATGCAATGTGTTACAGGTAACTTAAATGCAAAAATGACAAACAGTAACTTTCGTTCAAGTGAAACAAGGAAATAAGTACAGTAAGCAATGCAGATATCACTACGGATCCACAGAAGTGCTAAAAGGCCGTGTTTTAGGTGGAATTAGCATTTCAGGGAAATAAACAAACAACAAGCATACAAACAAAGCTAGATTCAGCAGGCCTGGATCTAGTCTATGCTACAGCAAACAAGGTGTACCAATTTCAGTAAGAAACAGTTTGAATATGCAGGCACTATAAGTCTTTAACCAGAAATTCCCAGCTCAGAAGGGCAGAGTCCAGCCTCTCCTTCCACAAGAGTGCAGACCGCGATCCTTCTTAATGTAAAATAACTGGCCTGAAGCCCAAGTGCTTAAACCAGAACTAATACACCCTCAGCTCCTGTTATGGCAGCAGCCCACCACAACTTAGACACACAGACATCTGGAATGGAAACAGAATAAGGTCTGTGAGACAACAGTCAGTCAGCAGTACTAACAGCAATAAAACATCATGGCACAAAAGTATGTACACTTTGATGTGTATGCATGACAATTGCCAGCAGACAGCACCTTACAGGCCATAACACTACTACACTATAGACTGCCATTACCTGTATATATTCACCTTGTGCATCAGACACATATTAGCATGTCCCTGCATCAATGGTATGGATAACGGGGATGTGGCACAGGTATCCTCAATGCACAGGGTGTGGTGTGGGGTTGGCAAAGGCCTAGGCTGTGCCATACAGTTGACATCTTGTGTGTGTGTCTGGATGGGTACTGGTCAACTCTGCTATGGGGAGGAGCTGTGTGCATCTGTTGGTGGCCTGCACATGACAGTGATGTGTGAGTGTGTACACAGTCAAGCCATGTGCTAGCTCTACATGAGGGTATGTTAGACAGCCATGGACCATACATGGCAGAATGTACAGTTCACCTTCTATAGCCATGAACATGGGAAATGGTTCTGCCAGGAGTGGCACTGACAACACCATGCCTAAGGTCAGATGCAGTACTACTTCCTGATGGTGACCAGTGTCTGCTGGGTCTGTGTCCCTCACGGGACCACCCAGGACCACATGCCCATGGCCTGCCATGTTGTGTTGTAGACACCACCCTCCTGTCAGTACTGCAAGTGGTACTGCCACTTCAGGAGTGTGACTGTGCACAGCCAAGTAGGCTCTCAGATGATGTTGCTGCTGACCTACATCCATGTATCTGATGCCCTTCTCCCACCACATGTTCAAGCACAGACACTGCATGGCTAAGGACCAACGATATCTTACCTCAACATCTACCTCCTACATCAGCAAAATGATGTAAGGCATCACCAATGCTGTGGAGGCTGTCATGCATGCTAGGCAGTGTGCCATCCATGACCTTGAGCATCTGTCTGGTGTACCATTTACAATGTGCCCTTGCCTCCATTATGGACTGAAACATGCATTGGGTGACACCTGCTGTGACACCTCTGACAGGTTCTGGATGGGCAGCAGTCCTCCTTTGAGCACCCCTGTCAATCTGCCTGTGTGGGACTTCTCCAGCTCTCTGGCTATGGATAATGTCTACAGTCATAGATGCCATAGTCCCCACACTCCCCTGTTCAATGTCACCACCCTCTGACTTCCCAATATCTGTGACTGCTGGAGACGGGGTATGTGTGAGCATACTGACTGTGTGCAGGGACATTGGGGTGGAAGTGAGATGTCAACCAATGGGACAGATTCAGCCCCCAACAAACCCACTTGTGCCTCACAATGGCCACCATCATCATAACACACTGACATCAGGTTGTGAAGGGGGACACACTCCAAACCCCATGGTCACCTGTGAGGGGAAGACAAAATGACTACATGAATACTTGCTCTATAATGTTTGCCGATCCACACACACACACACACACACACACACACACACACACACACACACACACACACACAGACACACACAGACACACACACACACACACACACACACACACACACACACACACACACACACACACACACACACACACACACACACACACGCACAGGTGAGGTGCTACAAAAGGCATTATACACATCACACCTTCTGACTGATGCCATGCACAACAAACAATCAGACCACAATAGACACACACTGGACAGTCCCTGAACAACATGCAGTGCAGGTAAGTGCAGTTAATGTTGCCAGTACTATACATCTGTGAGATACGTGAGAAGTCGGAATATGGGATGGACCTTCACCTAGCACACAGTGCACTCATGTACACAATAGTAATGCACCCCTGTATAGCAGACTGGCTACACCTATACAAAACTATGTGCTAATATGTTACAGCTCCTGCAGATATGATACTGTGATTACTAATGTGATGCACTGCAGTGAACCCCACCACAAGTGAACATGCACGTATTGTAACATGGATAAGCTTAACAGTTGTGTGCATGGCAAAATGGCAGCCCTTAACATGGCTAGGGTATAGGTGAGCCATTACATGACAGTTCCACAGGTGTGCCAGGAACTCCTCTGTGGCTGACAGTGGTGGTTGTGTAGCAGGCCCTCTCCCTGTGCCAGCATGGTCCTTGGCCACAGCTGCAGCCCTTTGCCGTGCGTGGTGTATGAGATCAGTAGCATGGTGTCGGACGCCCACGACATTCACTGTTGCTACCAGGTCTGCCCACAGTGCAGCACATTGTTGCAGGTTGTGGCAAATTCTTGACAACAGCACTTAGTGATGGAGTCTCAGGGCATCAAGAATTGTAGTGGTCTCATCTTGTAAGAAGGGTGGGTTGCAACATCTGTACATGCCACCTGACAGATATGAACAGGGGAATACATTGGTTACCATTCTGTACAGATCCTGCACATCAGCTTTTGCCAGCACTATCCACCTCTAACCACCACATCATAACCCTGCCATCTATCAGCACAATATGTCTGTGGGTATCAGCAACATAGTGGCAATACAACAAGCATTGCCCCCTGATCCTGATGTTTTGTGCTACCTGCTGCATGTGCTATGAGGTGTTGCAATGCATGTACCTGTTGCACCTATTACTGCTTCCTCATATCCTGCCTACATGGTCTGCTGTGGTGTCAGCCTCCTACTGTATTAGTAATCATGTGGTCTGTAGGCCCACCCCTCAGGTTTCCCTGGCCTTCCTCCCTCAGATTCTGGACTATATGGCTGACAATGTCCTACAGTTTCCCCAGCCAGTGTGGTTGATATGGGTGTCCTGGCACTATGTAGCATGAATGGACAGCCATTTACAAATACCAGCAAGGAACGTACCATGTGAGAAATGCAATGACAGTAGGAATCTGTAGTCCATCCTCTGTCCCCCTGTCAAGGCCACAAATCTGTACCCAAACAGGTTGCCAACACAATCTGTACACTTCACACACCACCCACACCTACACAACACACACAAACATCTTCAGTGGTCCTCAGCATATACATCCACAAATAAAGTGGATCTCTGAGGCAGAACCACACATGAGTGCCACAGCCATACACAGCCCATACCACACATGGCCACATGCCTGTGTCTCACAGCCATGCAGGCATCAGCCATTGTCAAACATGTTATACATAGGGGACTCCAGTGGAGGCACACTGGAGTGCCTCTGACATGGCTGTGTATGTGGATTGTCACAGTTACTTGTGTGTCATGTGCATATGCAGTGCTGTCACTCACCAACAGGTACTGTCATGTGTCTGTAACAGTACATGTTGGTGTGCCTGACCTGACATGTACGTCCCTGGACTATATGCAGTAAGACATGAGTGAGCAAACTAGTTATGTGTCCCAGGCAGGTATGTCCCTAGCCTTATGCTGCATTATGATGTCACCCAGACTGATCCCACAATACAACCAGGGAATGATTGCCCTTAACATGTGGACATTTATCCTGTATTATTCCAGGAGTTCCAGTACCTGTGAGTCTGGGATGATATGGTAAACAGACCACAGTGCTCTGCGAGAGATGGCCTCCATCTGTCTTCACTGGTATTCATGTGTCTGGCACTGGTTCTTGCCAACATCATAGTTACTCCATTATTAAAAGTGGTGAAATTATTACTACCAACATACAAGTGTCAGTACAGCACACATTGAAGGCCATGCTGCTAAATGCTAGAGGTGTAGACATGACTTTGCCCTCACTGCAAGCAGTCCTAACCCTGGGAACTGCAGACATCTGTGCAGTCACACAGACCATGGGTCAAAGCTGTGGAGAGCACTACAGCCTACTTGGTCAACCATCCTATCATACATTCAGATGCCAAAGTGTAGAGAGTAAGGTCATGGGACAAGGGGTTTCTGTATATATGAGACACATACACACCTCCACACTGTACAGGCAGTAAGATGCACAGGGACACTGCAGGGGCAGTTCACCATTGCCAGCACACACCTATTCAAATCAAAGCTAGCTACCAGTCAATACATGTGACCAGGAAACCCATTCGGCCTATATGGACTGCATCAACTGTATTAGGAGTCGGGTCTGTACCCTGATCCTGGGTCAGTTGAACAACCCTAACATACCTTGTATGACGTACCCATGCAATCACACAAATGGCCAGAGAACCATCAACAGTGGATGTACAAACACCTTGGTGTGGCCAGGGGCTACCCCCACATGAGGTGAAGGTATATTGCAGTTGACATTACACAGCGCAAGTTACCACTGCAGCATACCTTACAGTGTCATCCTCCATGGCAAAGCAATCATCATGCTGCCACGTTTGCAGTCACCATATCCCACAATGCCCATCTAGCTAGGGACAGCCATACATACACCTCCAATGTGGAATACATCCTCCTTGGGGAGTCTTCACAGCCTCACAGCCCCCAACCCCTCATTAAGGACTGGCACCAATATCCACACATACACACAAGTGCTATATGTGCAGTTGTATAGATACATGTAGTCAAGTAATCCCAACAGGCCCACATCAATCTCTGTTAGGATATTTACACCTGTCTGGTGGACATCTGCAATACCTACTGTCCAAAACAGGGATGACATACTGGTGTCTGAGACAAAGCAGGGGCAGGTGCCCAATTTGGAGCAATGTCTCCTTAGCATGCACATGAGAATGGAATCAGTCCTGCAAACCTGCTCAACAAACGCAGAGCTTATATTGTCTACATCCACTACAGACAGTCATCCCCCTACTGCACATATGTCTGCAACAGCACAGGAAGCCCCTGCAGCTGCTCACTTAAGGTGCTCAAGGATACCAGCTATATCAGTGCTGCTGCTATATCATACTGGATGCCTGACAGAGTCGGTGTAGGCCTCACCCCCTGTCTTCACCATTAGTACATCAGGACAGCCACAGTACCTCACCCATCTCCTATATCTAGGGAACAGGTCACCACTGCCGTGTGAAAGTCATGGTATACATCATAGGATGCATCTTACATGACCCCAAGAATAACCGTAAAACACCATAAGGAACCAGTAAATGGATAAATAACTCAAGCAAGCATTGACAGAGTGAGAAATAACCTTCTATGTGTAAAAAATCCAAGTAATCCGGTCTTCTGAGACAAATAATTCAGTTTATTACACAGATAAACCACGATAAGCACTTTCACTAACTAGTAGCTTCTTCAGATCACCAGTGATCTGAAGAAGCTACTAGGTGATCTGAAGAAGCTACTAGTTAGTGAAAGCGCTTATCGTGGTTTATCTGTGTAATAAACTGAATTATTTGTCTCAGAAGACCGGATTACTTGGATTTTTTACACATAGAAGGTTATTTCTCACTCTGTCAATGCTTGCTTGAGTTATTTATCCATTTACTTATCTTTTTTATAAGCAAGCGTGCTGTGGCAGTAACCAGCATTTTTAATTTACCTTTCAACCATAAGGAACCATATTCAAAGGAGGACTGCTGTGTAAATTCATATTTATCCCAGCCATTTGATGGATGACCACTGCCACCCCTTTAGGCTAAGGTGGTGTGTCCTCTACTCAGTCAAATGACAGACCCAGCAGCCTAACTAGGCTGTTCTGCAAGGCCATAGCACAGTTTATAGTAAACCCCAGTAAGAAGCGCATTGGCGACCTGCACACAGTCCATCACACACACTTAGGCTTTGTCAAGGAAGGGTTCATGTCTGTTACACTTGGTTGACCTGTATGACACAAGTCACCAAAGCCATGGACAGGGGCTGACAGTGTAAACTGCCTACCTTGACCTGGACAAACTTTGTGACAGCATAACCCCCATGGCCATTATAGACATAACACCCTCATGTATGCATCACACCATATGTTACCATAGAGGTAACGCACTGGTGTGCTGACATGACCCACCTATTCCACACAGGGGGATCCACCTCAAGCAGTTGACCTATAACTACATGTGTAACCTGTTGTTCCATGTTTGGGGCTCTGTTATGTGTGATGTACACTGCTGAGGTGCATGTAACAGCCATTAGCCTATGTCCGACCATGTCTGCGGATGACTGCATGCTGTGTGCTGTCACCAGAAGCCCTAGTGATGTCGATATCTGCCTAGGAGGGTCTCACACAGATACATGACTTTTGCCAGACACATGGTCTCAGGCCACATAGCAGGACATGCAATATAAACCCCTTTGGGAAGAGTGACATCCCCATATAGTATTACAGTACTAACAACATCCTAGGCATGCAATCAGTCGTGAGGGAGCTGTGTTCATAGGTCTTTGACAACATGACATTTCAACACAATGTTGCTTCCATTGTAAGGTACACCTTGTACATGGCCCATGTCATACATAAGAGTATGTCATCAAGGGACATGGGGTATAAACATCCCCATATTCCTCCCAATGAGGCCCATTATTATGTATAATTCCCTATACGTCATTCACATCACACAGCACATGCAGCAACTAGGGACATCACAGAGGTTCCCCACCAGGGGATACCAGGCCATCAAACATCTGCCATACACTGATAGGCTATAAGGGCAACCCTCTACTCAGTTTCATACATACTCTTCAGGGGTGACTTCAGTGTGGCATGCCAGGCAATCATGGACTTCACATTGCTTGGACTGTTGCATGAGTGCAACTCATGCTCCACTCTGTTAACACACACACACACCCTCAACCTGGTGTATGACATGAACTAGGCATGTTGGCAGCTCAGATGTGTGTCACACACAATCACCCTGTGGTGGAATGGGCACCCTGTCCACAACAGGCAGGGTAGATATTTACACCTTTTGCAGGCGTAACCTGGATAACTGGATGGTTAACTGCACATACACCCTTGGGATACCACCTTTGTCCATGTTGGACTGGGGCATCAGGTGCTGCCTTGCAGACACATAGGCTGACATCTGGCCTAGGCATATGGCTGCTCAGGCCCCATAGCCTAGTAACCTCATATGGTACCAGGAATACCAGATATGGACTGAGTTTTGTGACAGACCATGTTGTTATGTGTCCACACCCATCACTTCTATCTACTGTTGGGTGTCCCCTATGGGCAAAATTACAGTACCATGTCATCTAGCCTACATCTGACAAATATGTGAGTGACAGGGCAAGTGCATGTGGACATTCCAGCAACAGCTGTGCTACAAAATAACTGAGAGCAGTGCTTATGTGGTGTAGGGTGTCCTCCTCATAGGTGTCTGACATCTGCAGTACCCAGATGTTTGCATGCCTGATAGATGTAGATCCCCTGCCAGACAAATGTTGATTTCCGGACACCGGTTGGACAATATGTGATGGTTGTACCCAGAGTTTGGGGAATGTGTCTGTGACATGCCAGACCCCTGGGAACACATAATGATACATTAATATACAGTACTCTATTCATTCCCTTACATTGTATGCTCAATATGTGCACACTGCTGCTGAGGCAGAGCCAGTGTCCCCCCAGTGCTAGTGCCTATAACCTGCTGCTGTGCTGCAGGGAGTCACCAGGTATGCTAGCCATACATGTCAGGCAATGAGATACAGGTGTGTAGTACACCGTGACTTAGCCAGACTATATAAGGTACAGTCAGGGACTCCCAGACAATCTTTGAACTAAGCCTGTATGACATTCACAGACTGAGAGGAGCTCACTGACAGTACATGATGTGATATGGCAACTGTATCCACCAGTACTTACTGTCAGTATTGTACAACACACAATCCAGTAGCAGTCATATGTGAGATGACTATTGCTTGGGTGAGTCAGGGACCAGAGCTATGATCTATGTCACTGCAGACAGAGCCATAAGGGATGGCCATAGGTGTTGGACAGCAGACTAACAGCAACATGTCAGTCCAAGAAATGTGGTTGAGACCTACTGTGTAAATTCCTATTTTCCATGACTGCATCCCCACATCTGCATTCCATTACATGCTTAATTCTATGACATTCCTGGTATATTGTTGTACTCCTTTGTGACGGGAAATTCAGTTGTAGTCTCCTACAGAATCGCAGTCTGTCTTCATGAAGAAAGAATCAAACCTGTTTACCATAAGCAGCAGCTTACCTTTTGTAGGTGATGCTCATAAACAGGTGATTGCCTGTACACCAGTCTGGGATACCCACTAGCTAATTGCATCCAGAACAGCTGGGTTGCATTGTCATTAGCCAATGGCATGGGAACACAGTCCTATAATTAACGCCTTCATGTAGGCCTTGGCCCTTTATCTGGCCTGTGAGGAGGACATTATCAAGGTGTGGGGCTACAGATCACAGAGGGTATGTAGAAATACTGTTCACTGTCTGGATTGATGTGTTATGTCCACAGTTTTGCATGTTATGTTTGGCCTTTGTTAAAAGAGTTTGTAATTCTGTGGCAGGTTACTGTTTAACAGTGTATGTTGGGCTCAGTAAGGAGACAGACAGATGTGAGTGTCATGCATCCTTTTTATGTGAATGTGCATGTTGCTGCAGTTGATGCTGGTGTATCCGCTGTGTATGTCTGTAGGGGAGACTGTGGTACATGTCCCTGTCACCTGAGCATCACTCCCAACCCTTTATGTATGGATGTCATGTGGATGTCTTGTTCTAGGTGTTTGTGAGATATGGTAGGTCTGTAGCAGGTAGCTGAACATACAGCTGCATGTGTGTCAGGCCTCAGCTGCTGCACTCTGGCCAGGAGTCATACTGGGGATTGTGAAGACATTGGGGGACAGCAAGCTGTATATGTCAGTGAGCGAGCAGTGTCAGCTGTTGTGTCACAGCATGGCCAGGGTGTAGGTACCCATTGCAGTCCAGGTGAGGCATGCACCTCTGGTACATATGTTAAGTAGTAGTACCATCCAGATAGTGGTAAGGGAGGTTTAGGACATGTATTGATATTTGTGACATGTTTCCCACTCTCCAGGCCTTTGACATGCTACTGTAGGTGGCAGTGACTGTGGTAGCAGCAAGCAGGTCTGCTGGACAGTGTAGGGCTCAGTTATTTGTAGCTTGTATTGCCAAGCATGTAGTTGTTGTGCAACAGACTGGACTGTGGGTGTCCAGATGTCAGACATGCTGGAAATGTTACATATAGATCTACAGAGTAATTATTATGGAAGGTGTAGTTGCAACACATATGTGCATGCATACAGTGTGTTACACAGGATTGGCATGAACAGGTGTGTTTGGATGGCTATGACGTGTGACACTGACCTGTCTGTCATGCTTTTGTGAAATCAATCTGCACTGCCTTACCTTTATGTCAGCACACACAATAGCTTTGATGACAACAATGCCATACATAGGTGATATAACTGTGGACAGTCTGTGCAGCTGTCAGCTATATGCGATATGGTAGGCCTCCCATCAATCCATCAACATGCCTTTGGCTGTGTATTGGTTCAGTGTCTGCATCTCAGGCCCAGGTACACTGCCAATTATCACATTATATGCAGACGTAGTGTCATTGGTACTCAGGATATCTTTGTAACAACACCAGTAATTCCCCAGAGTTGAGCTGGCCTACCGGTGTATTGCAGTGAACTGTAGTTCAGAGGGTCCTGGAGCCAATACTTGGCAGGGGTGTCTTTTTCTCTAATGTTACATCACTCTACTGCATAATATATTTAAAAAACAACAGTAATTCCCAGAGCCAGGTTGGCATAGTGGTGTGTTGCTCTGACTGTAGTTTAGAAGGTCCTAGGTGCAATACTTGACAGTGGTGTATTTTTTCCCTAATGTTACATCAATGTGCTGCATGATATATTTAAAAACAAACAGTAATACCCCAGTACTGAGTTGGGCTAGTGTTGCATTCCTCTGACTGTCGTGCAGCAGGTCCTTGCTTTGAGATTTGCCAGGATTGGTTATATTGTTGCTGGGCAAAACAGTGTCTGGATCAGATAGGGTGATTAAAGCAGTTTTAAGAGGGTTTGCGTACGTTTACACTACATGCTGCAATGCCAAGTGAAGCTTACCTCTACTTAACTTTGCTTAGCACCACTTATCCCCACTTAAGCCCATGCTATTTCCAAAAAAAGAAAAAAGGGGTGATAGGAAAGTGGTAAAATGGGGCAAGCAGGGGGGGAAACAATATGAAAGGCAGCTAGGGATGTGCAGAATGAGTGTAGTAAAGGACCATAGCTCTCAATTTCTTGTGCAGCAGCAGCTGTGCATGATGTGGACAACTTGAAATTTGAAGCCTCAAACCTCACAGGCAGGGGTGTGGCCAACATAAGTTTGTTGATTAATTTATGGGATAATTGATTCAAGACAGTGTACATAGGGGCAAAATGGAGAGCTATGTATGGGACAAAATATTTGGGGGGGGACAGATGCCCTGTTTTTAAGGTGAGAGTGGGATGATGAGGAAGAGTTGTAGGTATGTTTGGGGAGGTAAGTTGGGCAGGAGAGGTTGCTTTTGTAGACAGACAAGACAGCAGACAGGGGCAGTGTATGACACATGAGGGGGTAAATACCTTGGACGGGGAGGGTGGTTGGGAATTGGAGGACCAAATGCCCCCAGATGGCAACAGTGGGGCTGAGATCCCTACCCATAGGCAGTCACCACTGCCCCTTCATGGCCCCAAAGGTGGCTGTGCTGGGGGCTGGGTGCTGGGAACAGCCTGCCCCTTGAGGTGCATCATTCTGCTCTCGATCTGGTGCAGTCTGCCATCCAGATCATGTTGGATGACCCTGCGCACCATACCTAAAACTTGATTCCTGATGACAGTCTTATGTTCGCTCCTGGACCCAGGGGAGGGATGTGCCCCATCCCCTAAGGTGGTTCCACTAGCAAAATGAGCAGTTCCAGTTTGGGTCCCAGATGTGCTGGGACCCGGTGACATGGCCAGATGAGGTGGGATAGTTGGATCAGATGGAATTTGCCTACCTAATCATGCTATGGTGTTGAGGTTTGTGAAGGTGTATTGGTTAGTTATGAACAAAACATTTCACTGTTAGTTATAACAGCATGCATGGGTGTTCCAATTAACCCAGAACAATAGAATTGCATAGCATATGGAACACAGGTATAAATGAAATAACAGTCATTATTTTAACAGCATGCCAGTAGCAGTTATGGCAAAAGGCCAACAACGGTGGAATTTCAACAAGGTATGCTAGTATGCAACCATTGAAATATATAACCATTAATACAGCACAAGGCCCGACATTCTGTTTTGAGAACAATATATGTGTAAATGAAACCATACCCGTAGTATAAGAATAATAATTTGTGATGTAGATAAGGGGTGGGAGGAGAGAAAAACATTCTATTAACAACTGTATAGGCTATATTTTTACAACAGTACTGCTGAATACTCTACAGGTCTGCCCTTAATTTACATCTACATGTGCCCTATAGCTTCTGTAGCATGTACATACCTCTCAAGCTGTCAACAAACATGGCATGGTGTGGGCAAAGCTATAAAAAATATAGGTACATGACTACAGGGGACTCGTACATGTTAGGGTAACATATATGACAAACAAGGTGTACCCTACACTGATCTTGTGTGAGTGTGCCACTGGCATACTTCAACTGGATTTGTATCTGTGTCCAAGGCTATTGGCAACTGTGTCACTATCCATGACAACATGGCATTTGAGAGACGTGTTGTGCACAGTGCATGGAGTATATACCTATCTTGCTGTCATTCCTAGGCATGGTAGACATTAGTATACCCTTCATACAGCTACTGCAGACATTTCTTTACCAGTATGTCCTGTGTGGGGAATATCTGTTCTCAGTACTTCACTGTTTCTATAAATAGTCAGTACTACTTGTCTGTTACTATAAATAAATCTTACTACTGATCCCTGGATTCAAACCCTGGCCTGTGTGCAGAAAAATAACAACATATGTATTGCTTATCACACTAAGCTACTGCTGTGCATTGGTTGACTGATATGTGCCTATAGCTCACCTGCTGACAAAGTCTGACCTGGTAATATCAGTAGAGTGTCACAGGGGACTGCAGTGACAGCTGTATATACATGCATGAGATTCATGCATGATGGGGATAGTAGGTGAAGTGTGTTTTAATACTTGAAATGCAGGTGTAGACAATTAACCCCTTGTGAATGGGTATATATGTGATCTGTACAGACCATGTCAGGGTGTTGGGATGCCATCCTGACCCATATTCATTTGCAGATGCTATATTTGAAGTCTACAACTACTACTGTGTCATACTTGCCTGCATCAGCATACCTATGTTCAGGTCAGCATATAGCTGAAATGCAAAGGTTAACAGCAGACAGTCCTGATGGGAAAACACTATAATATCCAATAAAATGAAAAAGCTTCCAGGGTAAAGTGCCCCTCCAAGAAACAAACTGCAAATGAATAAAAAACAAAAAGCGGCACACAACGACAATTGAAGCTAACCTTTTAATTCCACAAGTAAGCACTTTCACGTCCCTTTGGATGCTTCATCAGACTTTAAAATACAAGGAGGATGAACTTCTTAAATAACGATACAAAACCATTAAACCAATGAAATTACTCTCTTAATTAAAGCATTCATTAGTATTTTAAAGGTGCAAAGACAAAGCAATTACAACTCTTCATTCATACTCCATATAAAATGTATATGTAAAACATTCATACCTAGATAACTTCCAGCCACTATCAAACCAATGTGGAGTCCAGGTTATTCAGGGAGGAAATGGAAATCATCCGAAGAGAGACACAAGTTTCAGAGGAAGATTTTGAAACCAGTACCCAAGGTTTGACTCTTAATTTGTCCAAATATACATTAACGGACTCAGAGAAAGCTGTTTTAGATAAGGGATTATCTTACATTCCCTCACAGAGAGCCGATATCTCAGACATTGTTGTTGACCTAAAATGTTTTTCTAGAAATGTTTGTTTGAAACTTTTATATGCTAATGATTGTAGTACGATACATAGTAATGAAAATGCTTTCAGGAAACCATCTATTTTTACACCACAACTCCATCCATTGCTTGATTCATTTGAGAAAGCATGTGAGAAAGATTTGTTGAATATTTTTGAAAGTCATAGCAATGTTTTGAAACCTGATTTTTATAATTTGAATATGTCAGAAAGACATGCTCTACAAATGTTGCGTACAAATAATCTGATAGTTATTAGACTCGCAGATAAGGGGGGCACGGTTGTGGTGTTAAACAAAGAATATTGCACTACTAATATAGAAACTATGCTGTCTGATAATAATGTATATAGAACACCTACTTACACACAACTTGATAAAATTATTTAAGATGCCCATAGTGATTTGTATGATATAGTGATGTGCAGTATCTTAAATATGGACATATATAAATATTTTTTGGTAGAGCAGCCTTTAGTCCCTACATTCAGAGGGCTCCCTAAAAGCCATAAAACGAAGATCAACCCCCCCCCCCCTTTAAGACCCATAGTCTCCAGTACAGGTTGGCTCACAGAGCCCATATCAATATACATGGAGAAACAACTGAGACCTCAAGTGGAAACTATGGATTCTGTTTTGAAGGATACTCAACAATTCTTGGAGACATTATCAAGTTGTCAGGTTATGACACAAGGTTACATGGTGACTTTAGATGTTACGTCACTCTTTACTAGCATTCCCAGTGATGTAGGAATTGATTATTTGAGATTGTTTCTGATTGAAAAAGGGATGTCCAGGGATGATGTCATTCGAAGCACCATGTTAATGGATTTAATTTTGAACAACAATGCATTTGTGTATGAAGCAACATAGTTCTTACAGATAAACGGTGTAGCAATGGGGACACCCTGTGCTGTTATGTCAATGCAGTGATGGCATATTGGGAGAGTACTTATATTCTTGTTGATGCACATTATTCTGGCAATATAGTTTATTATAAACATTTTGTGGATTATGTGTTTTTGTTTTGGAGAGGTAGTGTAGATGCTTTGGAAGATTTCATTTTACATGTAAATGGGATGACACAGTTCCTGTCTTTTACAGCCAAATGGTCTGGACATCAGATAGAGTTCCTAGATGCTGAATTAATAAAAGAAGGGAGCACTACACATACCAAGGTGTTTAAGAAGGAATGTAGAAGGAACGCCCTACTACATCGTAATAGTATGCACCCCCCACATATCTATAAGAACATTGTTAAAAGTCAAACTCTTAGGTATTCTAGACTTACAAGTAATGATGAGACTTTGCAGGGGTTACTTCAAGTGATGAGAAAAGAGTTTGTAGAAAGAGGTTATCATTCACAAGATTTAGAGACTATACATGATCTAGATAGAGAAGTAGCAGGAAAACCTTACATTAGAAGTAAGAGTGAGATGCCAGTAACTCCAGACAATAAAACACATGATCAAGTGCATAGAGTAGTGATTCCTTACATTAACAATAATAAGAAAGTCTTAGAAGTAATTAATAAGAACTGGAATATCTTCTTATTAGATGAAAAGATAAAAGAGATTGTGGGAGAAAGACCAAAGATGTGCTATAAAAATGTAAAGTCACATAAGAGATTACTTTGCTATGAAAAACATAATAAACAGAAAGTAGATTCAGTAATGAAGGGTATTTCTCATGTTGCAGTTGCAACCAGTGTGCTTATATAGCTAATTGTAACACCTTTACTCATCCAGATACAGCACAAGTATATACTTTTAACCATTACTCAGATTGTAAGTCTAGGGATTTAGTGTGTATTTAGCAGTGTGTCAGGAATGCACCAGTTTCTATGTGGGTAAAACCAATAGGACACTTAGAGAAAGAATTAGAGAACACCTATATGCCATCAATAAGTTGGATGGAAGTAATGCCTTGGCAAAATATGTAGTACAGCAAGGGACTAGTCACAGATTTACATTTATGGTTTTAGAAATGACACACATGACAGTGAGATTAGGTAATATTAAGACCTTCACAGAGAAACAGGAAGGTAGATGGACTATTAAGTTACAGGCAGACAATGGTCATGGTTTGAATGAGAGAGTTTCTCTATAACCATTTTTAGCAGATCGCCCTTTGACTTATTAATAGTATGAGAAGTGATTAATTATTAGGAGACACTTTTAGATGATATATATATATATATATATATATATATATATATATATATATATATATATATATATATATATATACACACATATGTATTTTGTAGAACTACATATATTCTGCAAAATAACGTTTTTAGCATGAAATGTTTTTAGAATGAAATGTTATATGTGCTCGTGTATATCTATATATATTTTTAACACGTTTTTAGAATTTTTTTTAAATATATGTATGTTCATTGGTTGCAGAGTTTGAAGTTATCTGGGTATGAATGTTTTACATATACATTTTATGTGGAGTATGAATGAAGAGGTGTAATTGGTTTGTCTTTGTACCTTTAAAATACTAATGAATGCTTTAATTAAGAGAGTAATTTCATTGGTTTAATGGTTTTGTGTCATTATTTAAGAAGTTCATCCTCCTTGTATTTTAAAGTCTGATGAAGCGTCCGAAGGGAAGTGCTTACTTGTGGAATTAAAATGTTAGCTTCGATTGTCATGGTGTGCCTCTTTTTGTTTTTTATTCAAAACACTACAATACCTTATACACTACTATTCAAGGTTCACATGTTAGTGCATAACATCTATCAAATTGCATTCTATCTTGTACTACAGCTCCACATCTACACTTCAGCATAACAGATCTTTTGCAGCCAAACTTCAGTCACTTCATGGTGCTATACCAATATTTACTTAGCAACACCTGTTAACATGGACATCTTCAACAACAGAACAGAATACACACAACAACTGGCAGAAGACTGCTTTATTGAAAGGGACATGACACGGTCATTGGTACACATTTGACAAACTTTATTGTACTTGAGTTTAAATAATGCATGCATTGAAGGTGTGCTGTTAATACAGAACCTAAGTAATACTAGCACTTTTACCTTCACAATTCTAACTGTAGTTGTACTGTATTTCCTGTAGATTATGAATGGCTGTCATTTATTCCCTTCACATTTAGAATGTCAGTAAACTATATTACCAGATCATTAGTATTAATACTATATACACATGTCATTCTTATACATTATTACTGTTATTGCAGTATAGTCAGAACAGAAAATACCTTCTGGCAGTTACTACTGTACTGTTTTCTATTAATATTACTATATATTGCAAGATATATCTGTACTTACCACACTGTCGGTGCATCCTCGTGTGGGCCTCCAAGTTGCGAGTCCTCTCCTCTGCAGCTGTGGGAAGGGAAACACACCATTATGCGTACCCATGTACCACATATTCATGCTAGAATTTTGTAAAGCGATGGTTCCTATACTTACAAACTCCTGCAGCAGTCATGTCCCAAGCATCTTGGATCCACTAGGCCAAGAGCACCCCCTTCCTCTGTTTCAGGTCATTATAATGATGATGCACCTGCTCACCAGTGCGGGGATTCCAGTGGCATTCGTGAGGTCACATGCCAGATGGTCTCAGGCCTCAGACTTGTATTTAAAGCCCTGGTACTGGCACTGCAGCAGTCTGTTGTCATGGTCCTTAACAAGGATCCTAGGCATGTCCCTGGATTCCAACATGCCCCAGCTCTGCGCCCGAAAGTGCGCTCCCTCTCCAACTCCAGCCATAGCTCCTGCAGTGATTAAACTCCAACAGGTTCTGGTTGTATTCCCACCTATGGAGTTTAAATAAGTCTATTTTCTCACCCTTTCCTGGCATTGGAGCATTTTTAAAAATGTTAAGCAAAGCTCAGCTTCTCTACTCTTGTTCCATTGTCAAAAAATGGAATGTCCTACCTTTTTCAATTAGAACAATTAAGAACACCACCTTTTTCAAACCTGCATTATGACAATACTTTTCTTCCGTCTGGAACTGTATATGTACTCAGCCTCCTTAAAATATTAAGTATAAGTAATGTCTTCCTATCTACTATATCACAATGGTCACTATAACTGCTCACTGCTCTAAAACTTAGAACTTGAATGTAATCGTACCTATTTACTCATGCGACTATATGCAAATGTTCTTGATTACTAAATGCTAAAACAACTCTTGTATTTACTCCAAATTGTATGTTATCTACTCTATATGCATTACTGCTGTATGGAATTGTGTTTACTATTGAACAATATATACTAATGTATGTTATTATTGTTGAACAATATGTTAATTGTAGAGCTTTTCTCCCTGGGCCTCCACTGAATATGGGCTCTGGATTGCCCAGTTTACTTTCCCAGTAAACAAAGTGTAAATAAATAAATAATGAATAAATAAATTTCACAAAAAATCTTGGGAGTGACATTTGCTGTGTATGAAAGTGTAACAACTCAATTGACAGATATACTTGAACAAATAACATTTTTTTAGCTTGGTGGAAACGTTTTTAATTACTATTTCAAAAAAATACATTTGCTGAATATGTCTATAAATTTGTGTGTGTGTGTGTGTGTGTGTGTGTGTGTGTATATATATATATATATATATATATATATATATATATATATATATAGATAGATATATATATATATATATATATATAGATAGATATATATATATATCCCAGTAAAATGGAAAAGAGTTTATTAGACATTTTTCTTAGCTTTGTTTTGGGGCTCAAGGCTGAACCCAGTAAGAAGATGGATACTTTATTATAAAAATGAAGAAGATGGTTTGAATTTAAAAAAAAAACATCCGGTGGTGTACTTAACATCTATACATTTATTTTGAGTAATGAAAGTAAAACAAAAGCAAAAAGAAATGACAGGTAAAATGATATATGAAAAATGTATAAGAAGAAAAAAAGGGAAAAGAAAATAAAAACGGCTAGGATATATGACAAAAAAAATGAAATTATGGAAGATAAAAGTAAGTGAAGTTGATGGGAAAAGAAAAGAATGGGATAATATTATTTTAGATTTTTTTTTTTTTGATGTACCCATGGAAGGAATTAAAAGAAAATGAAAAAAGGGCAATAAAAGACAGAAAAAAAAGATTTGAAAATTTCTATGAAGCAGGGCATTTTTTGTGGGGAATTTTATAAGACAAGATATGGGTGAAAGGGAATATGAAATATAAGGGGCCAGAGTCCATAACTTTGCAGAAGCTATTTATGGACAGTGAAGCACACCAAAGGAAGACTTCAGTGTACCTGTTGTGGATGAGATTTCAGGAGACACACTGAAGACAGACCAAGTACTCAATTATTCGGCGTAGGATAATTAGGGATACCGTGTATGCTGGTCTTATTCCAAAACACATTGTGCTCACACAACAACTGAAATGCAACAAACAGCCATGCTGACTGTTTCTGAAATCCATGGTGCTTGCTTTACTGACCCCAAAGAATTAAGTGAATACTATGGATTAGTGTAAAATCCATAGTAAAACATCAAACTATATATAAAAATGCAACCTGTCATTAATGTACTACTGCAACAGGCTGTGGTGATACAAACCATAAATGAGGCTGTGGCTATGTGCCCTAGAAGGCAACTGGCTAGAGTCAGAGCAAAACTGCAACTAAATCAGTTGTCAGACCATCAAATAATTGATAGATGCCAGCTAGACAGACAACTGGTGAAGGCTGACTGCAACATATGTGCCCCGCACATCTGTACAGACCCTGCAAGGAAATCCCATCCCCCTTGAAACCAAAGTGTGTCTCAGCATGGGTGTGCTTGCATCTGGGACATTCCAGAGACACATGAGGATGCTGTGGGAGTATCACAGACAGCTCCAATCATATCCTGGCAAAATTCCTAGAAGCAATGTACAGCATGGTAGATGACTGCATACACTTTCCTTCTACCCCATGGAGCAGAGAACTGTGGTGCACTAGTTTGACAGGATCAAAACCTTCCACATGTACTTGGTGCAATAGATTGCACACACATACCTATCAAGACACTAGCACATTCTGAAGCAGACCAATACATAAACAGAAAGGGCTGTCCATCCATCAATTGCCAAATTGTGTTTCCAGCAGATAGCAGTATAACAAACATCATGGCAACCCATCCTGGAAATGTCCGTGATGCTGCCATTTGGAGGGAAAGTGGACTGAGAGCTGCATTCCAGCAAGGTAAAATACCTGTGGAACTACTACAGGTTAAGTACAGTAACACAGCTAGGATGCAAGTTAAAGATACCCCTCACAGCAATATCCTTTCTGACTGCAAGTGCTTTTATTCCCCACAACAGGTGACTGTGTTTATCTACTTGAGCCATGGCTAATGCCCCAGTACTGTGAACCATCCAACCTTGGATGGGAGGCCTACAGTAGAAGACACACAACAATCAGAAGTACCATAGAATGTGTGTTTGGTGCACTGAAAGCTATTTTCTGTTGTGTGGACACATCCAGGGGTGCACTGAAATGCATACTTAAAAAGGCAGCGCAGATGATAATGGTGTGTGCCATGCTGCACAACATATTAACCAGACCACATGGTGGTCCTCCAGCTGCAGGAGTGAGTGAACGATCCGAAGAACCCCAGATGTCTGAAGAGGACATGTTACAGGTATTGGAGGTGGAGCTAAGGACATAGGTGGCAGAAGTCACAAGGTGTAGGCAGTTAAGGGTGTGACCACAAGTGCAGGCCCAGGTAACATGGAAATATCTGACGCACATCTTTGAGTTATGACAAACCACACATATGAGTATACAAACTGAACATTGGTGTTCAGGTTTTCCCCACCACAGCAGCACAGATTGCATCTAATGGCAAGTAACCACTAGATGTACACACCGAACATCATATATAACTCCATAATCATAACTCCATAATCATAATACATTCCAACATGAACATAGGGAAATGTTAACACAGGGTACAACTGACACAGTTATGCATACACACTCAGATTGTTATATCACTGTATGTAAAACAATAAGGGACACACATCAGAGCTACACATACATATCTCTTCAGTATAATAACATGAAAAAAAGAGACACCATTCAGAACATAATGCAGAAATTTTAATATCAGAAGACACATACCACGCTAAAGTGGTAATTCAATAATATGAGCCAGCTATGTGTACTACACTGTTGGACACACTATAATGCAGTCTACATTGACCTTGCTGACATCTTACACCATGATCCGCTCTGTCCTGTTCATGTGCAAAAACATGTTGCCCTGGATGCTCCACAGAGGAGACAGATGAGGTTACAACACCATGTTGAGCTGAAGGAGCATGACAGTGATTTGAAGGCCTTCTGACTGGCAGAACCACAGGAGGTGGGCCAGCAGTTAAATTATGTGCAGGTTGGACCACAGACAGTGATTCTTTATGGTCAACGGTGGTTCTGTAGACAGGTGGCCTGCCTCTCCCAGGTTGCAATCTGTTGAGCACAGTCAAGGAATGCAGAATCCTGCTGGCAATACAATACTGCTGCAGTACTGTAGAGGCCAGAGTTTCCACTGACATTGCCACATCTCACCATGTCTGTGGTCTTGTCCTTCATGCATGACATGTAGCTCGTTTGCCACCACATGATCTGTGGAACAGGGAAGTGCATAGATATCTGAACAATGCCATTGCTGGGACCATTTTCCCACACCAGGAGGTGGACACTTTCTCACTTCTGACAATGCACAACATCTGCTCACCTACATCTACCACAATGCCCTGCTTCTGGTTGCTGTGTGAAACTGCCATCAGTCGTGCTCTCAACTGGGATGTGTTGGTCAACATCTCCAAATTGCTAGACAAGTTGACCACATCTGAGGTTACAGCTGCAGCAACATCACGTTCAACCTCATGGATGGACTCTACAAACATGTGAAGGTCCTCTGTGCCAGGAACCATACTCCCATGTTGAGACACATCTTGAACACCATCAATATCACTGGATGGGCTACTGGATGATACAGATAGTTGATGTGTTGTAAGACACAAAGACGCAGATGAGGACAATGTGCTTACATCACATGATGGATATCATCAAAGACATATGGCATATATATCTCATTGCAATGTTACAAATAATAATGACTTACATGAGGTCTGCTTATGTATGTTTTATGGAATCTACATAAATGAAGTATGCAATTTGGTAACAGGGCCAACATACATGACATATGTGATGAATCAAAAAAACACACACATACCTGACAACAACTCATGGGAAGATGATGTTGTTGAAGAGGAATGATATTCAGCTAGGGTAGGGAAAACAGCATTAACTATCACATCATTTACACCATTAACCAGGTTAGCACAGTTAAAACATACAGAATGTATTGGCATACACATAGCACTTGTATGTGCACTAAAATGATGCTGATACAGGCTGACCTAGGAATGGTAAGAACACAGTATTAATGGAGATGAGCTACATGATTAATAACAAGAACAGGTATGAAACATAGTTAATAGAATACTACTGAAAAAATGCTGCTGGGGGAGGTTGTGGGATACACTGTGGATCCTGCAGTGGGAAAGTAAAGATAAAGACATCACAGTCATGTATTTAGCAAAAAGAATACTGACAATATTACATATACAACACAGTAATATGGGCTTCAAATGCTCATGTGATGGATGGTGCAACTGTACACCAGATGGGTCTGTATTCACAAATACTGACAGAAATGCCAGGCACCACATGTGCTGCACATTGTTGTTGAAGGCTATGACAAGTCTGCAGTAACATACCTGGTCTGTCTGCACTTCAGAATGCATGGCTTGTCCCTTCACTGGATGAGCTTGTAGTGTACAATAGTAGGGAAACAACAATATACCAATAAACAGCAGTGCAATGAAATGAGGCTGAGGCGCTAAAAAGGCAGTGTTCACATAACAGTATAGAGACACTCACCTGCTGATCCCTGGTTTAGTCTCAAAGTAGATGGACCTGTGAATATTAATGCAAACAGCATTGCAAATGTTGTTTGGACTGCTCTGCCTGTACTTCAGTTGTATCAGTACATCATACCTCTCAACCTGGAGACATCAAAAATCTAGTCAAAGCAAAGGCCCATGAAAATTAAGCACAACTGGCCAAAAATCTGGACACTAATCAACATAAAATTTGCATGTATAATGATGTTACTCTGCCCACTCCAATGGAATTATTGGATACCGATATTCAAATGATAATTGTGAAAATGTTTCCCAGTTTAACATTAACTCTGAAAACACATATTCCACACAAAAATACCAGTTAAAGTCCCTTTACAACATTAGCAACAAATCTTAATGCAACTAGTAGCCATGTAAAACACTTTGTATTCAACTTTTTGCCCTACCACACTTCTAGCATTTACACACTGATATCCTGTTAGCTGCACCCTTACATACCTTCATTAATATGACATACATCAGTAATTGTAACATCATATATAAAAGAACTGTGCACTCTATTAATTTTTGTAGGAAACTAAAGTTTGTCATAACAATCATCGGTATAACAAAACTGAGCCTACTAACTTGTCTTGCTCCTCTGCTTCTGCTGCTAATCTCCTCTGCAATCCACAGCACACCCTTCCAAAATCCCATTTGACTGGAACAAATGCGACTTTGTAAACGTATAACAAAAATTAGTGTGCATGCTGTCCACACTGTGACTGCTCCAGGAGTCAGTCCTTTGTATCTCTCCACTCGTCTCATCCACTTTGGCTGACTGCCAGGCTCGACTAATATAACTTCTTTTGGATTTTTACTTTTTCCTTCCTCCTCTGTCTCTTGTGGATCATTCAAGGCACTGTCTCCAACACAATAGTACAGAGTAGACTAGTGTACTGTGTGCTAACAAGTGGTTCTCTTTTTCCCAATCAGAATGCTTGTGGCTCGTGCTCGCAGGCTCACAGGGCAGGCTAGCTCTTCCTTTTGGTGCTGGCATCATCTGCACATTGATAATGCTGCGGGATATGCTGGTGGTGCATAATGACATAAGAATGAGCATAAAAAATGAAAAAAACTGGAAAATACAGAGGAATTCTGTATGGTTGAATGGTACAGTATGCAATATATGTAATTAGACTTACAGTCATCATCCTCACACTTTGTAGATGTGTGTGTATGGCTCAACTCTGCTGCTCTAAATCAAAAACAATAATTCATGAATATGCATTCTTTAGCAATATGCAATGATTGTCTCAATCCACAGCCATGTAATGGAAAGAAAGGCATATTTGTTTGTCCTGGAAATCCAGCTTCAATTCCATCACCAGGGATGTGTCGCTCCCCACTTGCTGTATGCAGTGAGGCCAGAAATATTGTGGTGTCATGGGGGGTCAGTGGTGATTCACACTAGTGGCATCCCTTGATATCTCATATTGCGTCACTCTGTTGGCTGAACAAAGGATCATGTCTGAGCAGCATTGTTTACAGACTTCACAGAATTGGTTGTGGCCCCCAACTGCATTGATCATGTTAGTGAAGTCTGTTCAAATTTAATTTCTCCAAATATTATCACCAGAATGGTCAATGAGTCACTGTCCATGTTGCTGGACAGCATCAATCATTTTCCTGGGGGGAGAAGTTGTCACTCATAGGACAGTTGGTCATCTGAAAGACAGTGATAAGAACATGCTAATACTTCTCTTTGAGCACGTTTGTGCCTTTTATTCTGTGAGCAGCATATGTCAACATAAACAGAATGTATGCCTGCGTGATGAAAATGTCTGTATAACGCTTCTATGATAAATACTAATCTGACATATAAAAAGTAACAGCAATGCCTTCATGCATAACATTTGTAAAATCAGCATAACTATTAATATGTTTTCAGTTCATGAGTGGGATTAGAACCCCTGACAGCATCATGCCACAGGAGTCTGCTTACATTTCCTATTCTAATACTTGAAGAACTTATGGAAAGCATCAGCAAACATCATGACCTGTATCCAGGCCACAGAAAGTATGGATCCTTAGTACAGTGAGCCTGCACTCATAACACTTTTGTTAAGAAGCATCATTGAAGACATATCCATAACAGCAACAGCACATGTTTTTAACAGTTTTTTTAGGAGACATGAATTAAGAAATATTCGTAATATCAAATATATTCAACATAGATAGTGCAAGGGATTTACAGTAAGAATTGCTGATGATCTGTAAATCAGTGTCAAATACTCAACATTTGCAATAGAAATCTGTCTATACAATTGCATGTGGACTGAAATTAATTATTTAAAAGAGCAACACTTGTATGTATAAAGTTCAAGACAACATCACTCCAGTTACTTATTTTATTTTTTTTATTTTTATTTTATTTTACATTTGTTGACCGGGATAGTCCGACTGGATACATGTCCATTTTCAGCGGAGGCCCGGGGAGAAAAGCTCCACATGGATAGTAAGTTACATTCATATTAGATAAACAACATATCACAACATTTGATAATTAATACATATCAAGAAAAAAATACATTCACATTTAGATACCAGTTAATTCGTGATAGGCTCATAGATGAACATACTTTATTACCTAAGGTACCCCTATGTTGCTATGGAGACTGAGGAAGTGAGGGATTAGTTTGGTTTAGAGCATTGGCAGAGCCAATGGGTTTTAAAGTGGTAGAGTAGACCTTTCTTGAATTTGTCTTGGGAGGAAACATTGGTAATTTGGGGAGGAAGGGAGTTCCAAATTTTGGCAATGGCATTGGCAAACAGAGAGTCACCACCTAGATTACAGGATTTGATCGTTTGTACAAGTAACATGTTTGATGAGCGCAGACTGTTTAGATTTGTGTAGGGGGTTATTAACTTGCTCAATGCAGGAATATCGTCTGGTTGATTGAGAATTTTAAATGCTACTGTTAGTTGGTTATGCTTGAGTAGGTTTGGTAGTTCAATCCAACCAAGGTTAAGTAGGTTAATACAGTGATGGGTTTTATAGGGCGTGCCTGAAGCAAATCTAGCAATATGATTATAACAACAGCTGAGTTTGTTTAGGTCTGATTTTTTAAGGTTAGTGAGTATGGGGGAGGCATTTAAGAGGGTGGAGAGAAGATGTGATCGGGCAATGGCCACTTTTGCCATGAGAGTCAGAAAGGACTTTATTCTATATAAGGACCCCAGTTTTTTATTAACTATTTTAATAGTTTGATTGATATGCAAATCAAATCTAAGTTTGTTATCGATGGTAACACCTAGTAGTTTGGTGTTGTTGTCAGGGGAGATAATAGTCCCGTTCTTGGATTGTACAGTAAAGGGGAAGTGGGTAGGTTTATGGGTAGGATGGAAGAGTAGCAGCTTGGTTTTCTTTGGATTGAGGATCAAATGGCGACCCAACAACCATTCTTCTACTGCGGTGAAACAGTTTTGGGTTTTAGTTAGTAGATCAGCTGGTGACTTGTCCGAGCAAATGAGTGTCGAGTCGTCGGCATATTGGATACAGGAGGTCTCAGGGATAATTTTGTGGAGATCATTAATAAAAATAGAAAAGAGAAGTGGTCCTAGAATGGAGCCTTGGGGAACCCCTATGGAATTAGGTAAGAGGGTGGAGAGTTTATTATTCCAGAGTACAGCTTGATTCCTATCAGAGAGATAGGCATAAAACCAATCCAGAGTTTTGTTATCTAGGTAGAGAGTTTTTAGGGTGTTTAGTAGTAGTTGGTGATTGACCATGTCGAAGGCCTTTGATAGATCCAGAAAGAGTGCAGATGATATTTTTTTGTCATTCCTGTTTTGATTGATAGTGTCTGTGAAAGAGAGGAGGGCGGTAGTAGTGCTATGCTTGGGCCTGAAACCATGCTGTGAACTAGTTAACAGATTGCTCTCAATAAGGTAGTGTACAAATTGTTTGTGTACACATTTTTCCATGATTTTGGCAAGTGGTGACAATATGGCAATAGGTCTATAATTTGACAGGTCAGTGGATGAGCCACCTTTGTGGAGAGGGATTACATGGGATATTTTCCATATAGAGGGGACAGTGGATTCTGTTATGGTACGGTTAATTAAGATAGAGATGAGGTAGGCTATAACATCTGCAGCTTTTTGTAAGTATTCGGCTGGAAGTAGGTCTGCGGCGAGGGTGGTTGGTTTTAATTTCTTTAGCAAGGATCAAATGAAGGAAGTGGGAACTGGCTGAAGATTAAAGGAGGGCTTATTTTTCAGGATGGAACCTATTATAGGGGGATTTGTGGCAGGCTGTTGGTCAGCTAGGGATTTGATGACATTGATGAAGAAAGTATTAAAGGTTGTGGCAACTTCTTCTGGGTTCTTATCACATAGGTTCTCTGGAGTAGGAGTGGAAGACTTGCCTGGATGGAGGAGATTATTGAGACCCGCCCAGAACTTTTGGGGACTATTTTGGTTTTTATGTTGTAGTTGATAATAGTAGTTTTTTTTGTCTAGTAAAATGGATTTTTTGTCTCATTTCTTAGTTGTTGGTACTTGATACGGTCTAGGGATGCTTTGGTGGCACACCATTTGTCCCAAGCTTTGTTCCTAAGTTTGATTTTGGTTGTAGAGTCTTTTGTTAGCCAGGGTGCTATTTGGTTTTTGGCTTTGATTAGTCGTTTGGGGGCATGAGTGTCTAGTATTTTTAAAAACGTGGAGTTAAAATTTGTTACGGCTTCTTCTAGGGGGAGGTATTTAAGAGGTGACCAGTTACAGGACTGCAGCTCTAGTTGGAATTTAGCAAGGTCAAAGTATTTGGTATTCCTGACTGACCTGTACGTGGGTGACTTGAAGCTCCCTGTTTTGCTTTTCCATAGGTAGGTGATGAGATGATCACTAAGGTCATTTGGAAGGGTCCCAGGCATGTACATGTGGGGTTGCTTGTTAGTGAGTATCCAGTCTAGGATACTTTCTTTTTGTTTGGTGTTCCCAATTCTGGTGGGGGAGGTTATAATCTGTGAGAAACCATGGAGATTTATGTGGGTGGGGTTTGTTTCAGAGAAAGATTGATTCCAGTCAATATTGACGTCACCCAAAATTATGGTTTCTTGGGAGTAGTTATTCTCAAGCCAGTTTAAAATATTCTCGAGTGTGTCGGTGTTATTTCCAGGGGGGATATAGACGACAATTAGATTTATGCTTTTATCCTTATTCAGTTGTAATTTTAGGGCAATTAATTCTGCATTAGAGATCCAAGGTGGTTGGGTGGGGTTCCAAGTAATGTTAAGATGAATTTTAAAGAGGACGGCAATACCACCCCATTTTTTTTTGGTGCGGTCAGTCCTAAATATGTTGAAGCCAGCTGGAATTATTTCATTATCATTGGTCACTGGTTTAAGCCAGGTTTCTGTCAGGCACATAATGTCGGGGAGCTAGGTTGCTAAGAGAGCATGTAGATTGTGAATTTTATTGTTTGGGCTCCTAATATTTAGGTGGCAAATTAGGAGGGAGTTGGGAGATCTAGGAAATAGAGATGGGTTATAAGAATTTGCAATTGGTGGGGGGCCCGGGTTTGGGTGGATATCTCCATCTATGGTAATATTTTTTCTTAGGTATTCAAGTAGTTTCATAAGTTTGAATATCAGTTTTTCAGCATATTTGGATTTGGGGTGGTTTGTTTTTGGTTTATAGGAGAAGTGGTGATTGGGGTACAGTGGTTTAATGATTTGGTAGTGAACAGAGTGAGTAGTAATGAGTGGGGTTGAGGGAGTACTGGTTTGGTACCTAGGATAGTAAAATCCTGGGTGTGACTGGTCCTCATATTTAGTTAGCAGATATAATATAATAAAGACTGATAGGGCAAGAGGTACAATTTTTAGGGTTTGCTTTGAGATCAGGGGTCGGGGTGGCTGCATAATTATTAGGTGCTGGTAGGTGGCTATGTAATGAGAAAGTAGGTAGTAGTAGTGGGAGTGGGGTGGGAAGAAAAAGCAGAGTGATTTGATTAGTTAGAGATAATGGAGGGGGCGTGGTAGATAGGTATAAAAGTAGGAGTGCTGGGGGCGGGTGGGATAAGGGGGCAGGGCGGAGCACGAAGCGAGCCCGAGCATAGCAAGGGCGAGTGGAGTGGGGTTATACCCACCCCACACTGACCGAAGGCAGGCAATAGGTAGTAGAGTAAGTATTGACTTGCCTTATCTGGCGTTATCAAGCACTTTCTATTATTGCTTTAGAGGTAGTTTTAATTGAATCCAACATTTTCTATGAGGTTAGGCCAGTTGGACAGAAATTGCTGTGTGAAAAAGGATTTACTGCTGTAAAAGAATCCAGCACGCTAACCCTGAGGAGGTTATATTATTACATCTATCAGACTCAAATATATGTAGATAGTAACCTTGGTAGTTTTATTTTTATTGGACAAGTTATTTTGCTGAGCGATCAGCTTGGATAGTCCTTCCTTCTATGTACTCATCTTCTATTAGCGCTACCTGGATAGAGTGGCCAGGGATGAGTAGTGGGCAGTACCTGAGTGGATGCAGAAAAATAATCTTACTTTCAGCACTGTTCAGTAAACTGAGTGATAAAACAGTATAAAATTCAGTCAGCGTTGGACATTGAGACCAATGGAATAAGTATAATACAAAGTAAACTGTCGCGCCCAATCACAATACTAATAGGTTGTCTTGCGAGTTAAACTAAAGCAGATTTGATACAGTAGTCTAAAACACCCTTTATCTCTTACAATCCTTCTTTAATGCTGAAATTAAAGACTAGTAACCAGATATTGTTCCCTGAGTATCTCAACAGGTTTAAAAGACTTCTATGATATCAGAAACACGCTTATTGTCCTAGTCAGATCCTTTCAGCTATCCTGGAAAAAAACACCACTCGCCGCCTAAACCTTAAATAACAACTAAATTTGCAAATTTGTTTATCCGCTGGATAGCCAGATAGAAAGTCCTTCTGAATAGATAGCTACCTAATGCAATTCAATTCCTTCAATGTTTTTCATTTCAAAAGGTTAAGGCTGAGGTTGTATTGACGCTGTCACTTAGAAGTGGCTGGTTTCAGTGTTATTACAGAGTTAAGTCTCGACTATACACTACAAATATTAAACCAGTTTAAACATCAGTTTGAGACCCTACAATCATCACAACAGATAAAAGCAGAAATATGTACAGATATCAGCAGATAATTACAGAAATATATTGTGCTTTAAATGCAAAGTTACCTTCCCCGTAGGTGCGCTTGCCACTAGGATTCTAGCACAGCAGTAGATTTGAAAATGGCGGGCAATCAGGGATATAAAAAACCTTGCATACATCAGAGTCAGGGTTACACCCACCCCACACTGACCGAAGGCAGGCAATAGGTAGTAGAGTAAGTATTGACTTGCCTTATCTGGCATTATCAAGCACTTTCTATTATTGCTTTAGAGGTAGTTTTAATTGAATCCAACGTTTTCTATGAGGTTAGGCCAGTTGGACAGAAATTGCTGTGTGAAAAAGGATTTACTGCTGTAAAAGAATCCAGCACACTAACCCTGAGGAGGTTATATTATTACATCTATCAGGCTCAAATATATGTAGATAGTAACCTTGGTAGTTTTATTTTTATTGGACAAGTTCTTTTGCTGAGCGATCAGCTTGGATAGTCCTTCCTTCTATGTACTCATCTTCTATTAGCGCTACCTGGATAGAGTGGCCAGGGGTGAGTAGTGGGCAGTACCTTGGTAGTTTTATTTTTATTGGACAAGTTCTTTTGCTGAGCGATCAGCTTGGATAGTCCTTCCTTCTATGTACTCATCTTCTATTAGCGCTACCTGGATAGAGTGGCCAGGGGTGAGTAGTGGGCAGTACCTTGGTAGTTTTATTTTTATTGGACAAGTTCTTTTGCTGAGCGATCAGCTTGGACTTATAACAACTTATGTCACAGATAACATTTTGAGTAACAATTAATTTAAACAGGTACCTTTGGAAATTACTAACTTGAAGAGATTTACTAATCACCAAAACAAGATTGCTGCCAATTGCCAGTGTACCTCTCACTCCGAGTCACAGAATCAAAGTGCACCTAATGTGCTTCCACCTTTAAGTACCATTTGCACCATACATAACTAATAAGGTTAATTGAAATTCATGTGTTTAGAATCCAATTCATGCACATCCATGTAAATTGGCTTCATGTGCTGAAACACCCAGGTATACTGCATAAACACCCAATAAATGGTACTATATGTGGCAAGTGCCCATTATCTTCCAATGATATGATAGCATAACATCAGTGCCAACTTTCAAATATTAATTTTGATACATTTACTGATAAGACCATTGCTAACCATGAACTGAGTGATACCTCTGTGAGCATTTCTCTGTGTCTGTACTTTCCAGACTTCTTCAACTTGAGAACTGTGAAGGCTACTTCTAGGAGGCTGAGCATTGGCCATGTGTCCAACCAGACTGACAAGGAGACAACCCAGATGTTGACCATGTACACTGGACTAAAGTACAGAATGAGAGCCAGACCCAGGAACTTCACCATCATTGATGTATAGAGGCAGCCTGTAGGTCCCACCAGTGTCAGTATTCTATGCATATCTGAGCACTGGTGAGGATTTTACATATATTTATCTGTCCTATATTTATCAAAAAGATGCTTTTATAACTATTTAGTATCTGTTGTGACAATTAACTCATAGTGATAATTAAGCAGACTTGGTAAATACTGTCCTATTAACTGTGGATTCGATTTCCATGTTGTTAATTTATTTAATAATGTGTATAATATCCAGAGTTATGACCTTTGTAGATTTACATAAGTTTTACAACATCTAACTACAAAATTTCTCATAGCCGCTGTCCTCATGCATCACAGATGCCTATAGCACCTTGGTCGCAGATAACTAAACACTTTGTAGTTTTCTGGTATAATACCACAATATCACCTACTGCACCATTATATGTTGGAATAAAAACACATATATAACTTAATTAAATCTTTCCTCTTGAGAAAGTACACAGACATGTTTATTTAAGTTAAAAGGTAATGCCTGTCCAACTGCTTACACACTTTCAATTATGTGTCGGTAGCTGGCATTGCTTTACAATAAAATATTCAATAATTGTTTGCAATTTACATATTAGTCTGTTCTCTGCAGGACTTCTAATAATCACCTGCAGTACCTGCTTTCTAAAAGGAAGCCCTTGCTGAATGTTAGCTCAGCCTGTAAAGCAACTGACCAGCCTGTCCAATTTGGGCCTGTTGTGGGTTCCAAGCCACATAGAGGAAATGCATATCTATACCTGTTATCTTGGTTAAATTCATCCACAATTTATTTTGGAAGAACCATATTGCAGTACTTGATATACATTTTTATGTTCTGCATCATTACATCTCACTGACTTAGTCTTCAGATTCCTGTGAATATGGCTTTAATCCATAAAGGTCTAATATCATCAGCTTTATAAAAACATGTTTTGCAGAGCAGTACCTGTTTGTTTAGAAATAATATGTGCTGGTTGTTATCTCAGATTGTAAGGAAGCAGGCTAGTATGTCTACAGTTTGGCATGCTGTGTTCTCAAATGCAGAGAGTGGACACATATCTAAAACTGTTACCTTGCTTTAATGCACCAATGGCATTTATTTAGAGAAACATATTACACTTTTTGATATTAATGCATATTTTGAGCATGATTGTGAATAACACAGTTATCCATTGAATTCATACTAACATGTTCATAATCTGTAACATTCTAGTAACATCAGCTATTTAACAGCAGAGTCAGTAAAGCCTCCTATATACTGATATATGTCCGAGCAATTCTTGGTTAATATTGTATACTTTGTAAAAGTGCTATGAAAGTTTGTTTTCTCATGAAATATTAAAGTCAATTCTAGAACAACATCATCAACAAGTTTTGAGGGACTGGGATGGGCAGACTAATAGCTGAAATACAGAACAGGAAAGATGTATGTATTTTCCTAGTGATGCGGACATTTCCCAGGAATGTCATGGACCTCACACATACCTTATTTTGTCCATGATGTACAGCAACATGCATGGTTCTGTTCACAGAATCTGTATGCTACATGACTCTGTCACACTGCCTGAGGAATGGATACTCTCCATTACTGTTAATGTTTCTGAACCCAGTGCTGACATGAATGTAATTTTCAAACTGTTTAGCTACATGAGCAGAACATGTTCATACTTTGCTCTTGTAAGCCAAGATCCTTATTAGTAGACCATCCATCATCCAGAAGATGTCATAACATACAGTCCTTTCACTGCATTCAAAGTTTACTTTTTCAGTCAAGGTGTGTTAGCTAGGCAGGTAGCTCTCAAGGTTAAATTTTGGATATAGACTGTGGTTACAGATTTGATCTTATGTCCTCCAGTCTGTGTGCAAAGATGCTAACACCTGAATGTAAAAATGTAAAATGTGAATTGCGATTTACAATTGTTCTTCCCAAATGTCTAGAAGCTGTGCTTAGGAATGTATATCACTGTTATTTGAAGAATACAAAATGTGTATATTCTATTTTCTGATTTCAGGTAAAGAAGATCGCAGCAGGAACACAGCCATGTGCATTGAGAGGATGCACAGGCTTGAGGATCAGGGGAGGGAAAGTATATTATTTTCCCTGTTTTATGAAATGAAATGCATCTTCCCCTTTACACACCTGTATTTTTCACATTAACATGTATATTGATTAGTCTACAGGAATACCCATCATGCATCAGTAAGGTAAAGGAAATCATTATGCAGTAGCTGTGCTTAAAACTGTAAGTAACATTTAAAAATAAACTGTTATGTAGCATTGAGCCACTGCTTAAGCACACAGCTTTTTGAAATTTACTCCACAAGCTAAATAACAGTTGGGTTGGTACATCTGTCACACATGGGTGCTTCTTGTATAAAAGTCTAAATGCTTTGAGTGGTGATTATAATCCAGAGGTTATTGTATGTATGGCTTTGTTTTCTAGTGATTGATCTATTTATAAATAGCCTGACTATTCACAGAGTAAATGGGTATCAGCTGTCTGTCTCCAATACCTTGGGTTTGTTTGTTTGTGTCTTTCGGCTTTTCCCAGTTAGGAGTCGCCACAGCGGAACTCTGGTCCACTAATGATTGGCAGTAGAGTTTTATGTGCTGGCTTGCCAGGCCTAATGCACAACCTTCAATGAAGGAACGCCCATTCACGCATGTCGCCACACAGAAGACGCTCTAACTGAGAATCGAATGGGCAACGTCTAACTGTGAGGCGACAATGCTACCGCAGCATCTCCAATACCTTGGGTGTTCTGTAGAAATACAGTTGTAGTTTAGATTGACTGACACTTCAGCAGATACACATTTAATTGCAGCAGTTCTTTATCAGCAAGCATATTCACAATATGTGATTTTTCAGGCTACTGATTACTAATAATTTTGGCAGATAATGAATACAGTTGTACACATGCAATACTGTTAGTAACAGATATATTAGATTATCATAAGTCACCAGCTATGTTATTTGAACATATTGCATTGTTTTTACTGTTTACTCATTACATTGATGTCTGTTAAGATAATTATAATGCTGCCTGTCTCAGATGTTTGTCATATGGGTTGTCTATCGTCCACAATATTGTTGTATCGCTTTCTCCACATTTTAACAATGACGCTTTGTGGCTGCTCATATAAATCATTGAATGCAGGCAGTACAATCTGTTGAATTGAGCACTCACACATTCTTACAAAGATAATTACCTGAGTGGGTGTGTCTAAGCATATAGAATAGTTAAGAAAGGAATGCTAATGTCTGTTTTATGAATACAACATGTAGAGCCATAGGTAACACTGTGCATAATGGCCGTGTGTCAGTCCCCTATGTAAATTGTCATCATAATCATATTCTGTTGTGCTACAATATTCATGAGACTGTTGTGCATGATAGACATTTGCTTTGCTTTTCTGTTGTGTTTTGCAATTAATTTTTACAGAGCATGGGACCAGTGAATGTTCTCTGATATGAAGATGATGGTGAACACATGCCAGGACACTGCCAAAGCTTTCCGAGGATGACATTGATGATGATAATGATGATGATGATGATGTCAAGGAACCTGGACCCACTTCTGCCTGAGCCATCATGCCTGCACCCTGGAGGAGACATCGCCATGACTGGAATTGAGACGATTACTGGGAGAAGATCCAGGAGGTCATGACCAATGTATTCCAAAGAAAGATGAAGGACACAATGGAGTCCTTCTTGGAGGATATAGCATGGGCTGTATGGGATTCATTCAGGGCAATAACTCTTGAGGTTATTTGGGAGTCTGAGCCCAATCTGCTTGGTCTGTCTGGTCAATAAGTATTGTCTGTGTGCTCCACTTATGTTATGCTGTCAACATGGCGATTGCATTTCTTTGGTTGGACTCTATATGCACTCTTGTGCATACATACAACATATCTGTTATGCTTAAGTGTTATTGTCATGTGACACTTTCTTCGGTTTCAGTGTGTGCATGACACACATTAACACATTTCACTTTCTCCCACATTCAGCTGTCCATGCATTGTGGCAGCTATGCTGCAGCTAGTGCTGCAACAGGTAGCCTGTAAGCATGTGTCTTACTGGGATGACTAACAGACAGCATATGTTGTCCATACTCCCAGTCCCTCTTTTCATCATTTTTGACAAGCTAATTATTTCTTTTCAATAAGTACTGCTTGATTTGCTTCTAACTTAAGAATATCTCCCCGAAAACATCATCCATAAATCATCAGAATACACTTATTAGTTCCCCCTCAAGTGTTTGGCAGTGCCCTGTATAGATGCAGACACATTCAGTTTACATTTTTCCTGTAAAAGCACCATTGACATTTCACCAATACCTAGTTGCACCTAGGACAACTACTTTACATGTGAAAGGCACTGACCTCAAACCTGCAAACCAGACACTCCTGATATTACTTTATATTCTCAACTGTCTAGTTAGTAAAAAGTGTCTGTTGTTATGGATATGAATATTTCTACGATCTCTATTACACGTTTGATGGATATGGACATCCTGAGGCAATGTAGAACTTCTCTTATGTTTACTGACAGACAGTTAATTCTCAAACAAACTGATATGGAATGTGATAGATGTATTTACTCAATGTTAGAAAAATATGTATTAGTAATATGCATGCTTAGTGCATTAAAAGGGTTAATACATTTATTCTGTTCACACTGCATGAATCTGCACAAGCTACTAGAGACATTCCAATCCTGTTATGTCATGAAAATATGTGCAGCTATGATCTGCTCATGCTATGGAAATTAACAGGAAAGCATTTGATTTCTGCTAATGTCATGAAAATAATAATAATAATTGTTTCATTTCTACTAGTGTCACAAGACTTAACAAAGAGTTATTGATTTTCTGCTTATGCCATGAGAAAGTACACAGCTGCTGAAGCTATTGGTAATGAAAACAAAGGCTGTTTGAAAGTATAAACCATAGTCAGCATTACTTGTACCTAAGCTAGAAATGTTACTTGAATCTAGGTAAAATGTTACACATATATATATTAGAACTGCACAATTGAAGAATAGAAAGTTTGTAGTGGGCTAAAAATAAGCCCCAAGGCCAGGTTGTTTTCCTCAAATGTTTTTATAAATCAACAATAATCCAGTCATGTCAGCAGGAAATCTAAGTAACATTTTCTGTAGAGTAATACAGAAAGCTGTGTCCAACTACGTCAACAATAGAAAAGTAACATTCCATAGAACTGTATAAAAGTAGCATACTGCTCACTAGTAATTTAGACAAATCCTGTATCTACATGTTTTGTCTCCTTGCTGCAAGTAATAAAGGGTACCATACTTGAACCTTACGTGAATTGGTCTTTGAAGTTTTTACTTTGACAGATTGGTCCTTCGAGCCGGAACCCTCACTTCACCTCAGATCAGACGGGCCTGGTGGTTGAAACCGTACGGGGAAGAAACCAAATCGGTTCTTCTTATTTGAAAAGCCCTCTGACTGAATTGTCGTATAAAAGAGGCCAGCCACTTTCTGATCTGCAACTGAAGGATGGGTCTCCGTGAATCAGGTGATCAATCACGTAGGCTCAGGTAAGGTGAATCTACTTTTCTCTGTTTTCTGTTTTAGATCAGGGACTAGATTTGTATTGTATTTGTCAAGACTGTATTTTACAAGTCAGGGACAGAAAAGATTACTGTCTTGTCATAGATCAGGAGAAACAGAATAGGTAGGCAGTCATTCTGAAGAGACTATAACAAAATCCGTGGTACCACGTTAAAAAATCAGAGAAGTTACGTAACGATCCAAAGGGTAGAACAAAATGGGTAATAATTGCACAAAAATAGCCCAAAATCCACTGTTAACAGAAGACGCAAAATACATGCAGTAGCAGCATGCCGACAATATTAAATATTATTAAAAATGGGTTAATAAATATGAATTCGATGGAAAATTAGAAAAATCCTTGCTTATCAAACTTGTCAAACAGCTCAAAACCGATTCCAAAGGTCGGGTAAAAAAGCAACGTAGATTAGGAATTCCTCAGGCACACAGGTGGATTGAGGAAGTAAACCGTAGGGAACAGAAGAACAACAATTCAAAAACAATGTTTTTAGACAAGGAGGACAATAACTTAGTAATAGCATTGGTCCCTCCGCCTCCCTTACCAGAATATGAAGCAAGTGAATAGGTTAGTCCACCCCCACGATATCCTGTTGTCACTGAAAATAGAGACATTGTAAAAGTAAAACCGTTTATTAGAGATCCCATCGGGACCAGGTCTCGAACACGGGCAGGTAACTCAAATGAAGGCATTGAGTTATATCAAATGGTTAAAAATTTATGGTCTATGAGTGAAGAAGAAATATGCCCACTTATAGAAGTACCTAATCCTCAGGCAGGACAAGACGGTCAAGACCCAACCCTGGACTCCGGAAGATATCCGGAAAGCCACTGAGGGAATTCCCCATCCAAAAGTTAATTTAAAAAATTCTCAGGAGATTTACAAGGAATGAGGCTGAGTTATAACTTAAATGGAGAAGAGGTAGAAAAAGTAGTTAGACAAATTGTGGGTCCAGATTGGCCACATGATTAGTGGCAACTGGAATCCCTGTGATGCTGCACATAGACCCCTCCCACATAGCAGCGCAGAAATAGCCAATAGAGTAAAAGGTCTTACAGACCGCATCTCTGAAAAATGGAAGTCTAGGGCAGACTGGACTTCAATTATCAATGCATCCAACAAGACCTTGAAACTATTGACCGGTATTATGCCAGATTATTAGAATGTTTTAATAACCACTGTGGAATGCAAGTTCCTGAAGACCAAACAAAAGATTCCCCATATGAACAGCAGTTAACGAATGCATTTTTAAATGGCAGTATTGCACCCATAAGCAGTTTTATTACAAAACACATGGTAGACCATCGTACAAGCAGGTTACAGTCATTACTTGAATATGCTAGGCATGCCAAAAGGCATTTTAATAGCAAAAAGAAAAAGAAAGCTCAAGTATTTTCTGTAGAAGATGGAGCAAAAGTTTATGTAGTACAGTCCAGGAAAAAGGGCAAGAAAAATGCACAGGGAAACAAACAATCTGATCATCGATCAGAGGACTTTGAAGGGTGAAAGAAAAGGGGTGAATGTTTCAAATGTGGTAAAAAAGGACATTTGGCAAAGGATTGCAGGAAAAACAAGAAGGCAACCACAGAAGACAAGGAGGGTGAGGAGTGACTATATGGTAGTCAGGAATCACTAGAAGGGAATAGCAGAGAATGGACAAATGAGAATGTGATAGAGGGAGTAGAGGATGTGACAGAAGAGATAGAGGAAGTGCAAGAAATTAGTGACAGTGAAGAAAATGAAATATTAGACCTAGCTTTATTGAGCCTGGAGCTCTATTTAGCAGACACAAAACCAGAAGTTACACTCTTGGTAGAAGGGAGGGAAGTCAAATTCTTGTGTGACTCAGGGGCATCACGAACCCTGATACATCCCTCCAAACTACCAGAAAACACAGTCACCTGATTACATACTGGTAAAAGCAGCTAATGGACAGCTGTATCGGGAGCCCCTCTCCCGTAATATTTCAATAACTGATCCAGTTTCAGGATTGACTCAGAAAAGCAAAATTGTTGTTTCTGCAAAATGCCCAGTAAACCTCTTGGGCAGAGACCTCATGCAGCTATTTGGTATAGCAGTAGCACAGTGACAAATTGATACCTTTGCAGTGCAATCGGAGGGTGAAATGTTTTATTGGTACAGCCAGGACTTGGTTATGACTGGTCCAGGGACTGTGACCGACGAATTAATTAATGTAACCATCAGCAAGTTCCCCTCCCTTGACACTGATAAGCAACACTTGTTGCACTGTACACTGTATTATTGTAACACACCAGGACCTGATAAGGAATATGAGCAAGAATTGTTTAAAAATCATGCAAACAGATTGATATTACGTAATCTGTACTGGGACACAGAAGGGAACAGTGTAGCCAGCTGTTCATTGCTCCAGGAGTTCTTTACACTTAGATTCATAGGTTCATAGGTTCATACTAGGCTATCTGCCCTGGGGCAATTATTAGCCTAGCCCGATTCTGTATGGCTTATGCCACCCCTTGATTTGAGTATACTGTGCCCTTTTTAAGGCTTAGTTTACTGTGCATCTGTCTAATAGTGACACGGGAGTAATCCCTGGGACAAACCTACGATCCCCCATCCACTTATCGAGATTCTTCTTGAAGAGATTCAGTGAGGTGCTCTGCCTCACATGAACTGGAATTCTATTCCAGAGCGAAGGGAGCCTCTGGGTTATGAACCTGTCCCTCCAGCAAGTTCTATTTATTTCTGTGCTGAGGTTCAAGTCCCTCAAGCGTGTGGCTCTAAGGGATTTAGATTTACTGAGGTGGAGCATGTCCATTAATTCTGGATTTGACATAGCTTTGTATGTCAGGCATAGATCGCCTCAAAGTAGGCGGTATGCAACTGAGTAGAGCTGGAGTTTTTTAACTGAGCAGCATATGGCATCTGTTTGAGACCCTTGATCCTCTTGGTGAGATACTTTTGGGGTCTTTCTAATTGCTGCAGGTGTCAGGTAAGGTACATCCCAAAAGGGGCATTGTATTCTATGATGGGCCTGATGAGGGATGAATAAAGGGGCACGATTACCTCTCTTGATCTAGATGTGAAACCCTTCGTGATGAGGTGGGCTATGTAGAAGGTCTTTCTAACCACTTTGGCAATGTGGTTTTCAAAGGAGAGATTGCTATCAACTTGGGTCCACAGGTCCCTAATAACTTTCTCTGTACTTAATGGGTTTCCGCCTATGTGGTAATTTGTGGGCACATTGTTTTTGCCAAAGGGTATGACTATACATTTTTTGGCATTTAGCTTTAAACCATGGCGCTGGCACCAGTTATCTGTCTCTGTGAGACCTTTTTGAAGGATGTTTGTGTCAGCTGGAGAGTTGATTATGGCGCCCAGTTTGCAGTCGTCTGCGAACTTGGTGAGCCATAGTCCTCCCACGTTTGCCTGTACCTCGGAAAAGTATATACCGAAGAAGAGTGGTCCCAGGACAGAACCCTGTGGGACGCCACTTGTGACCGGTTTCAATTCTGACATGGCTCCAGCAACTCTCACTCTGTAGGTTCTGTCTTTGAGCCAGTTTGCGACCCATCTTGTGACATAGGGGTTTATATTTAAGCTGGATAGCTTATCTATGATGCCCGAATGGGATATTGTGTCAAATGCCTTTGCAAGTTCCAGATAGGCTGTGTGGACTACCTTCCCTTCATCTATGGCTTTGGTGACTGTTTCAAAGAAGTCAACCAGGTTCAAAAGGCAGGATCTGCCCTTGACAAAGCCAAACTGGGTAGGATCTAGTGTCTGTAGGTCCCCAATGTCTTTGTTTATGAGCTCCATGATGATCCTCTCCATAGCCTTGCAGACTAAGCTAGTCAGGCTTATGGGGCAATAGTTTCTAGGATCCGTAGAGGCTCCACCTTTGTGGAGTGGGACCACTGTTGCTGTACACCATTCTGTGGGCACATATCCTAGTGAGGCTGAGAATGTATAGCTGTTTTATTTGAGGGATTAGTTCCTCTTGGAGTTCATGTAGGACACAACCTGGGATGCCATCTGGTTCCATGGAAGCAGTGTTTTTTGCTTTGGAGAGGGCAGCCTTCACCTGAGCATCTGAGATGTTTTGGAGGCAGCCCTCTGCTGGGATAGATACTTGCTCTTTTGGGGGGGAGGGGGTGGAGAAGTGTGCACTGAACCTGTCTGCCAGAATATTGGTGATGTCTGTGGGTTCAGTGTATTTTTTGTCGTTTAGAATCAACTCAGAACAAGTCTGGGAGTTGCATCCCAGGTTTCTAACATAACTGAAAAAAGCCTTATGATTGTCTTTGGTGTCCTGTGCAATTTTTCTCTTGAAGCTGGCCTTGGAGGATTTCATGAGGGATCGTAATATTTTGCTAGTACTGATCAGAGATGCCTTCCCTATTAGGGATTTTGCTCTATCATGTAGTAGCTTCCTCCTTCTGTTGTACAGTTTATTTATGGCAGGGGTCCACCAGACTGGACGCTTGCCTTTGGATGATTGGGTCTTGGTTTTGTTTGGGATAGCATGATCCATTCATTCCTGGAGATGTCCGTAGAATGCATTTATATAGGATTCTGCAGTTTGGGCTGTAGTTTCCACTGGCCCTGGGGCCTTGAAGGATTCCACTTCGGTTTTGAGAAGTGAGAAGTTCGCTTTTGAGAAGTTTTTTACTGTGGTTTTCTGGGCTGGGGGTGGGGTCAGGATGTGGACATCCAGTGAAATTAATTTATGGTCTGATCTTACCAATGAGGGATATACTTCTGGTGTGGAGCACAGAGTCCCCATGTTGGTAATGATCAGGTCTAGTATGTTGTCCCCTCTTCTGGGAGTGGTGACTAGTTGTTCCATAGCATTTGAGTTTATAATTTCCAGGAATCTTTGGGCTAAGGTGCTGGGGCTTGAGTAGTGCTCCCAGTCAATGTTTGGGTAGTTGAAGTCGCCCAATATAATGGTGTATGGAGAGATCTTCATGTTCTCCAATGTTTTCAGGAAAGCCGAATGGGATTCCTGACTTTGAGAGGGTGGTCTGTAGGATGCTATAAACTGAAAAGCAGTTTTGCCCACTGTTAGTTGCACATGGATGGTCTCCAATACTTCATGCAATGCCACTAATCTGGAGGTGTGGACTTCCTTGATAAATATGGAAACTCCCCCTCCTTTTGTGGTTCGGTCCGGGTTTTGGGGCCGAAAAGCATGATATGAGGTATAGCCTGGTAGTGCTGGGGTGCTCTCTGGAGCCTTGAACCAGGTTTCTGTCACTGCACAGATATCGATGTTCTCCATACTGAGGAGAGCTTTGAGTGCGTGCATCTTGAGGTTAAGACTTCTGGCGTTTAGCAGCATTACCCTTAGTTTCTTGTTCCTTGTGCTGTCTATGGGGGTGAGTTTGACTTTTGAGCCTTGCCTAAAAAAGGCACTATGGGGGTGGCAAGAGCCTTTGCCAGTATCCAAAAGCCCAGTGGTGACAGGTGCAAGCCATTCCTAGTGAAGCAACGTGGCTTGTCGAGCATGTCATCCCAGGTTGACAGACACTGGATCCCCTTTGAATGACACCAAAATTTTAGCCAACTGTTAAAATCGATCATTTTGTCTTTGTACTGTGGCATCATTCTAGGTGAGGGTAAGATGCTGCTCAAGGTCAGGGTCATACCAGCCTGGGCTACATGATCAGAGGGCTCCTCTATGTCTCTTTTCATGTAGTCCAGGGAGGTACATCTCAGGTCATTCACACCAGCATGTACAATGACTGAGGCATATTTGTATTTGCTTTGGAGTGACCTGAGTGCTTGCGTTATGTGTCGGATCCTAGCACCTGACAGGCAGCTCACCGTGACCTTCTCTTTATTCAGCCTGGTGAGTGGGACGTCAGTGTGTCTGACAATAGAGTCACCTACAACAAGAGTATGAGGTGTGTTATTCAGCCTTAAGGGCTGTGGCTGCTTGGCACACTGACTTTGTGGGTTATGCGTTGTGTGTGTTTTGTTTTGAGGTAGCGTTTGCTTGGATGACTGCTTTGGAGGTCTCTGTTGCTTAGGTAGACTTTTATTTAGAGCCTCTGAGTATGTTATTGTGTATTTATGTGTTTGGTTCACTGATGTGGTGGGACTATGTGATACTGGAATTGTGTTGTGTGAGGTTACCTTCTCCTCCTGACTGGTTACACCAGTTTTGAGATGAGAGAGCTCAGCCTCCAGTTTGGCTAAATAGTTGCATCTCTCACATATATTTGAACCTGTTTGGAGGAGGAGAGGGTTGTCCGTGTACATGAGACAGTTGTAACATTGCCTCAAAAATCCCAGATTCACCAGCTGGACTGGAGAGGAAACCATTGACTGACCTTTGCACATGCTAGAGTAATAGGGAAACTGAATTTAAGACGGACCGATAGAGGACAGGGTAATCGTAGAGAGTATAAGAGTAAGTAGTGCTTATGGTTTAATAGTGCTAACTTGTAGGATTACTTAATTGGACCAGTGAAGGGCCTTAGAATGAGAATATGGTGTTTAAATTGAGAGATAGAGCAGTTCTAAGGGAAAAAGTGAAGAGCAGACTTTGTGGAGCCAGGAATAGTTTAAACCCAATTAGGTGGTGCTGCCCGTTGTTGCGCTATGCTCAAAAACACGCAAAACCACGCAAAAGGGGTTTTAAGAGAGGAAGATGAAAGAGTTTTAGAATTGACCCAAAATGGCCAATAAAACTACAGTTTCAAGTCAGTAACCATTCCCACAGGGGCAGGCAGGCTGCTCAATGTTTTTCACTGCCACTGATCAACAGAGAGACTTTCCTTTAGCCCAAACAAAAAATGGCCTCACAGAAACTTACAAACAGTTCAAGAACAGCAAGCATGTAACTGAACTTTTTTTAAATCTCAGAAAAGTGGGAAAAAAGCAAGATTTTTTTGTTTTTTTTGTTTTTTCAGAGATAGCAGAGGTTAACAAGTATCAACAAGTTATAACAGTGCAGTAAATGACCCCACACAAGAGTGCTAGGCCAAAGACAGATAAATTGCAAGTTTTGAGAAAAAACAATTTTAAAAATAAGTGCAAACAGGAAATTCAGTAAACAGCTCTAGGTTGTGCTCTAAATACAGTTACTAATGCAGAAATCAAATTTAACAAGCCAGAAAATGCTCAAAATAGGCGGCTATGCAGAAAAACTTAGCAAATAAACAGAGGAAAAATACTTAAAGTCTCAAAAGTGGCTCCTTTCTTCTCTCAGCGTTTTCTCCTCTTGGTGGTTGCTTCACCAACAGCCAACAAGCCTGAAAAGATGCCAAAACCACGAGGCAACCAGGTTTTAAGAGAGGAAGATGAAGGAGTATTGGAATTGACCCAAAATGGCCAATAAAACTACAGTTTCAAGTCAGTAACCACTCCCACAGATTAAATCTAATCAATTACCACATGTTAGCGTAACCAAGAACAAAAACATAGAATGGGCAGACCTAGGAGAAAAAGTCATGAAATGGGGGAAACAGACAGAATTAGAACTGTCAGAACAGGGAATACAAATACAGAAGTTGAATTGGATAACTCAGACCCACCCAGCCGTACACTTGCAGTCTAGCAAGGACAGCTGATTAGCACACCTATTAAAGGAGGAAGGGAATGCCTTACACAATATACCAGAAACTCTCTGGTCAACAGGAAAGTCAGATGTAGGACTTATTCGTACAGCGGGACCACTTACTATCAAGCCAAAGTCAGCATTTAGACCACAGAAAAGACAGTATCCCTTAAGAAAAGATGCAGAGGCAGGGATAAAGCCTATTATAGCAGCCTTACTTAAAGTGGGGATACTAGTAGAATCTCCTGATTCACCATGTAACACACCCTTATTTCCTGTTAAAAAAGCAAATGGAGAATGGTGTATGGTCCAAGATTTACAAGCTGTAAATGACGCAGTTATACCAAGGGCACCCACAGTGCCAGACCCACACACCCTGTTGAATGATTTAAAACCTCAACAGAAGTATTTTTCTGTGGTAGACATCAGCAATGCATTATTTTCGATACTAATACACCCTGACAGCCAGTATTGGTTTGCATTCACATTTCAGGGGGAAACATATACATATACGCGACTACCACAGCGATATTGTGAAAGTCCAACAATATTCTCACAAGAAATGGCAAGCAACTTGGCAGGATTTACCCCACCAAGAGGCAGTCAGATTTTACTTTATGTTGATGACATATTGCTGGTGGCCCCCACCCAGCAAGATTGTAAAGAAGATACCATAGCGCTATTACGATTTTTAGCCGCTGAAGGACATAAGATAAATAAAAATAAACTGCAGCTTTGGAAAAAACAAGTCAAATACCTGGGATATGTGATATCCGAAAAAGGTAGAACATTAGATGAGGACAGAAAAGTAGCAATTTTGCAAGCACCAAAACCCACTACCAAGAAGGAAATGATGTCCTTCCTGGGTACAACTAATTTTTGCCAGAGTTGGATTCCAAGCTATGCCTTGGAATCTGCACCTCTGACTGACCTGATATATAAAAAGCCTATGGCAGCACATGATTTGTTACAATGGACACCAGAGGCAGAATCTGCTTTCTGCAAACTGAAACAGTTAATAGCATCCTCATTAGTTCTGGGATTACTAAACTACCATAAATGTTTTTTTCCAAACTGTAGATTGTAAGCAATGTTATATGACATCAGTGTTAACACAACAGCATGGGGACAAGCAACGCCCCATTGCTTACTATTCATCACAACTAGATCCAGTGGCATGGTGCTTACCCCACTGTGTAAAAGCAGTAGTTGCAGCTGCAATGGCAGTACAGGCTTTGGCCTCAGTAGTTTTATTCCACCCTCTCACTTTGAGAGTGCCTCATGCAGTCGCGATTATTTTACTTCAAGAGAAAGTAGCATATCTTTCCCCTGCTAGGCATCTTTCCTGTATGACTATATTGTTGAGCCAACCTCACATGACAATTGAACGATGCATGACTTTGAACCCTTCTACCTTGCTCCCAACCCCTGCAGATGGCACACCACACCACTGCCTGCAGGTAATTGAGCAAAAGACACTACCTAGAAAAGATCTCATGGATGTCCCCTTGGATGATGCCGAGGTGACATACTATGTGGATGGTTCGTTCAAAAGGGGTCCTGCAGGACAGAACCTAGTAGGACATGCAGTAGTTTCTGACACTGAGATTATAGCAGCAAAACCTTTACCACACAACTTATCTGCACAGGCAGCAGAACTGATTGCCTTGACACGGGCATGTACCTTAGCAAAGGCTAAATGTGTAAACATTTTTACTGACAGCCAGTATGCTTTTTCTACTGTACATGTTTTTGTGCAACAGTGGAAAAAACGAGGAATGATAACATCTACTGGAAAACCTATCAAACATGCATAGTTTATTTTAGATCTTTTAGAATCTATTCAGTTACCTCAGAAAGTAGCCATTTGTAAATGCACAGATCATACCAAGCAACAAGATAGGATTTCAAAAGGTAATGCGAGAGCTGATACAGCTGCAAAACAAGCAGCTTCTGAAGTATTTCTTTTAAATGAGGAACTACAACCCTCTGAGATTTTAGACTTAGAAATGTTAAAAACAATGCAGACACTCACTACGCAAGCTGAAAAACAAAGATAGGTAAAACGAGGAGCAATTCTCGAAAAGGGGCTGTACATCTCTAAAGAAGGAAAACCGATACTACCATCTAATTTGTTTAGATATGCAGCTTTGTTGAGCCATGGGCAATGCCATGTCTCACCAGGGGGGATGGTACAGCTGGTGAACCAAGTGTTCACAACGTATGGATTTACAAACTACTCTAAAAAATTTAGTTTGATGTGCCAAATTTGTAACAAACATCATGCACAAGGGGCGTTAAAGCCCAAGCAAGGGAGTTTCCCTACACCACCATATCCATTTCACACTATCTGTATGGATTTCATAGAATTGAACAAATGTGAAAATAAGAAGTATTGTCTTGTCATTGTAGATATGTTTTCCAGATGGGTGGAAGTCTTTCCAACTAAAAATCCAGATGCAGTCACAGTGGCAAAAGTACTTGTCAAAGAAATCATCCCTAGATTCGGCATTACAGAAAGGATCTACAGTGACAACGGTATGCACTTTGTAAACCAAACCATACAGCAGTTAAGTAAGCATTTTGGAATTTCTTTAAAAAAATCATTGTGCATACCATCCGCAATCTGCAGGGCTAGTTGAGAGGCATAATGGAATATTAAAGAATAAATTAAGAAAATTAATAGCTGAGACAGGAACGAATTGGCTGTATTGTTTGCCTCTGGCACTGTTGAGCATGAGAACTGTTCCAACTGCAAAAGGATTGACTCCTTTTGAAAAACTGTTTGGAAGGGCTTATTATACACCCCAGTGGAAACTTCTCATGTCTGCAGACCAGGAAGCTGACTATACAGTAGCTGAATATATGAGAAATTTGTTGAATTCTAAACATCTGTTGCAGTCAAATTCTGTTTCAGATAAAGAACAAACCGAAACATCGGAAGTGGCAGTGATCCCAGGGGACTGGGTTTGGGTGAAAAATATTAAGAAGAAAAATTGGACATCACCAAGGTGGGAAGGTCCATACCAGGTGCTTCTTTCAACACCCACTGCAGTCAAAATCACAGAGTGAGCCTCGTGGATCCACCTGACGCACTATAAACTAGTTAAGAACTTTGAACTGGACAAAAATCTTACCTCTCCATTGGGGCCCTCAGCACAAAGTCTGGCTATGAAGGGGGGGGTCAGATCAATAGGACTGATCCGTCTCAACCCCAGTGAAGAAACCATCGGTGCTGAGGGTCCTATTAGGGCAGAGAGTAAGATCACATGTCAAAAGCAAAAATGACAGAATCCAGAAAAATCCAAATAAAACTACTCGGAAGAGTCGGAGAAAACAGGAATGCAGAACAACCATTTCCTCAGAAGTATTGCATAATCATCCTGTTAACTGTACTAGTGACAATAATCTTTTTGTTGTGGCCATTCCTTTTCCCAGCCACACAAATTGAACTGAATAAACGTGGAGAGTTGCACGTAGAGTGGCACCCAAACTTCAACACTTACCAGGCAATCAAATATGTGTATGCTGAGAACTTCAATGTTTCGAATTGCTGGATTTGCACAGCTTTGCCAACAACATATGGGGAGTTATTGTTAACTTCAGTCCCCCTAGAAGCCAACAAGACCTGGGAAAATTTAGTCTATGATACATCAGATGTTACATCACAAGATAAAGTAGCATTGCACTTGTCTGTTCGACAGAAGGGGACTGTGTGTTTTTACAAAAATGATACAGTTCAGGTGGGTTGGAGCAATTGCAATGTGACTGTTCCCTATAGATGCTACAATAAAACTGATAACACAGGCTCCTATTGAGACACAAGCTATGATTCATTTTTTGAACTGATGTATAGGACAACTGATGAAGTAAGACATAATGCTGACCTTTATTAACAACTGATTATAGTTGACAAAAAAATGTTTCATCCAGAGCCAGGACATAGTAAAGTTACTACCAAAGTAGAAGACTGTTATTTTATATGTGGTAGGAAAGCATACAAGTGGTTACCTGAGAATTGGTCCAGCCGTTGTTATTTGGGGTACCTGGTTCCGGCCATACAACACACAGCAGTTTTGCCTCAGGGGAAAATTTGAAATGTTCAACATGAACTCAAGAAGCCTGTCAATCTAGTGGGGCAGTTCAATGTGGGCTGGAAAAACCATCATGCTGTGGGCCTAGGGAAAAATGGACTGTTGTATATGGACTTGGGTGATACCATCATCTCGTGGACAGGTATACTACCAGCATATGGAGCAACAAAATCAATCTGGGAACTGAGAAAACTGTCTAAACTTCTCAAAATAATGAGCAATGCACCTTTTCCATTCTAGAATTGGTGACTGTTGAACTGACTGCCATGAGAACTGTAGTGCTACAAAACCGCATGGCTCTTGACTTCACCCTAACGGCAAGAGGAGGTACTTGCGCTTTAATCCAGGAGGAGTGCTGCTTGTATATTTGTGACCACAAACACGAGACAATCACCTTGAGGTAATTCAGCAAGTGTCGGCGATGAACAAACCAGGACCAAATCCATTGACGGACTTTTTCCAGAGATTGTTTGGGGGGGTGGGGCAGTATCCTGATGAACATCCTGATTGCCATCTGTGTAGGAGTGATCCTACTGGTGGTATGTGTTTGCTGCTGCATCCCCTGCATGAAAAGACTGATTAAAGACTTTATAGACATGTCAGTTTCAGAAACCTTATACCAAGGTGCCGAACTTGAAGAATTGTTGAAAAATTGAAAATGTTTTCATAAGTTTCAACTGAATGACTCTCTTAACTGCAAATCCTGAGTAGGAAGAGGTTAGGGGAAGAAAAACTGTTTATGCTTATTTTGAAAGTAGAATAAAAGTATTAAAAGGGGGGAAATGTTAGAAAAATATGTATTAGTAATATGCATGCTTAGTGCATTAAAAGGGTGAATACAGTTATTCTGTTCACACTGCATGAATCTGCACAAGCTACTAGAGACATTCCAGTCCTGTTATGTCATGAAAATATGTGCAGCTATGATCTGCTTATGCTATGGAAATTAACAGGAAAGCATTTTATTTCTGCTAATGTCATAATAATAATAATTGTTTCATTTCTACTAGTGTCATGAGACTTAACAAAGAGTTATTGATTTTCTGCTTATGCCATAAGAAAGTACACAGCTGCTGAAGCTATTGATAATGAAAACAAAGGCTGCTTGAAAGTATAAACCGTAGTCAGCATTACTTGTACCTAAGCTAGAAATGTACCTTGAATCTAGGTAAAATGTAACACATATATTAGAACTGCACAATTGAAGAATAGAAAGTTTGTAGTGGGCTAAAAATAAGCCCCAAGGCCAGGTTGTTTTCCTCAAATGTTTTTGTAAATCAACAATAATCCAGTCATATCAGCAGGAAATCTAAGTAACATTTTCTATGTAACACATTGTGAGTTTTAAATCTGAACATGTCAGCAGGAAATCTAAGTAACATTTTCTGTAGAGTAATACAGAAAGCTGTGTCTAACTACGTCAACAATAGAAAAGTAACATTTCATAGAACTGTATAAAAGTAGCATACTGCTCACTAGTAATTTAGACAAATCCTGTATCTGCATGTTTTGGCTCCTTGCTTCAAGTAATAAAGGGTGCCATACTTGAACCTTACTTGAATTGGTCTTTGAAGTTTTTTACCTTGACACTCAATGTCACTAGAGGCGAAGCTCTGAAATAAAAGCACTAAATGTCATTAAGGTTGTCGGTAGTACACATGCTGCACCCATCACACAAAATACAAAGCAGAGACATAGGCCCACATATGCTGAGACACTTAAATGTAACCTTTCTAAATCCCAAATACCTCCTAGAGAAAGTGCACATAACAAATACTCTCAGCAGCCAAAAATGCACTCTTTCAAAACAAAATCCACATCAACACTTATAGAACTTCTACTTCTAAGCCCATAAGGCAAGTCACCACACAGTCCAATATTCTGGTCATTGGAGACTCCATTGTGAGTCACGCTGATGTCCCTCTCACTAGGCTGAATAAGGACAAAGTCACAGATGATTGCTTATCAGGGGCCAGGATCCACCACATTACACATGCACTCAGGTCACTGGACCACAAGTACCAGTATGACTCAGTCATACTACATATGGGTGTAAATGATATTAAACATACCTCCCTAGACTATACGAAGAGAAATATCATGGAGCTCTCGGTATATGTGCCCTGGGTTGGTATGAGCCTAGCATTGAGCAGCATTTTACCTTCTCCAAGGATAATGCCACAATTCGAACAAAAGATGACTGAGTATAATAACCGGTTTAGTTTCTGGTGTCATTCTAAGAGGGTGTAATATTTGTCAGCATGGAAAGAGATGGTGAACAGACCATGCTGGTCTGACCTCTCCCGTCTAGGCTTTCAAATATTTGCTAAAACACTGTCCTACCCCATAGTGCCTTTTTTAGGCAATGCCAAACTGAAACTACTTCCGACATAGCAAATGAAAACCAAGAAAATCTAATGGTGTTACTGCTCAGTGCCAGGAGTCTAAATAAAAAACTCCACTCCATGGAAGCTCTATTCATCCTAGAGAATGCTGATGTATCTGCAGTCACTGAAACATGGTTCAAAGCTGCGGACAGCCCCCCAACAGTTCCAGATTATAATGCCTTTCACACATTTAGACCAGCTACTACACAGACAGGGAATAAAGATGGAATGTCCCAGTTTTCATCAAAAATTAATATACTTCAAGGCTAGTCAAACAAGACAATGCAAATTAAATTTTTTAAGTTCAAATCACCATGGGCAAAATCAATACCACTTCCTCACAAGCTGTAGGTCCCCCACTATGGCCCAGGAAACCTTTACCATGTACTTAAACTTATTGGAAACATTCACTCTCCAACTTAATACCATATTCATGGGCAACTTTAACTACCCCACTTTTAACTGGGAATCATATACAACACCAAATGTACAGGCACTGAGATTTCTGGATTTTGTAAACACAAACTCCCTGGACCAGATTGTCAGTACAGCTACCAGAGGTGCAAACATACTGGATCTGGTCCTCATTAATATGGGAGAGTGCTGCATAGCCCCTAGTGTAATGTCTTCTCTCGTAAGTTAAGACCACAAAATGGTCTCCTTTGCAGAAAAAAATAAAACCTGGAACCCCAGCTAACCCTGGAATATTCAGGAACTTCTCTAAAATTAACTTCCTATTATTAAGTGATAACCTGGCAAAATGTCAAGCCTCCTTAAGCCTAATAACACTGCTTCCTATGTAGAACTGTTCACAGAAGCCCAATACTAGCATGTTAATAGCTGCATAAAGGCAGCTGTACCCACCAGGAAGAAGTACAGAGCTAACTCAAAAAACAAGACACCTTGGTGGAATCACAACATCAATAGGCTATATAACAGAAGGGATAAAATCATGGCAAAAATTAGAAGATGCAGCACCCAGCAGGATAAAATAACTCTAATCAAACTAAACAAACAACTCAGAGGACAAAGTCTACCAAAGCTAAATGTGAGGTAAATCTGGCCTGTCTACCTCAAAGGGAATAAACAATTGTGTGCAGAGCTCATTGTTAATGGAGTTACCTGTTCTGAGCCAGAATATATATCAAATCCTACTGGCCGACAAATTTAGCTCCAACTTTAACCTATTCTCCCCCTCAACCTTCCCTCAAGAAGTACCAGCAAATGTAACTCCCTCTGATATCACTAAGGAACAGGTACTTAATACTCTCTCTCTAAGGCCAAATATACTGCATCAATGGGTCAAGAGAATATGTCAAGATGCCTTCTAAATAGCATGAAATATGACCTATTGGGTCCTCTGGAATTGCTGTTTAATTGTAGTCTCCAAACACTCTTCATGCCTCATGAATGGAGAACAGCAACAGTTATCCCTCTGCAAAAAGGTGGATCATTTACAGACCCTGGAAAATACAGACCCATAATTCTCACTAGTCTCATACGCAAAGCAATGGAAATAATTATTATGGAAATGATCAGTAATGACATAGGAAATCACCAGACACTGGACCCAACCCCTCATGCCTACTCAACATGGTGGACTTCTTTCAGAAGGTCAACAAAGCAACAGATTAGGGAAAAATGTTTCACACTGCCTACCTTGACCTGGCCAAGGCATTTGACACAATACCCAACATGAACATTTTTGGCAAACTCAAGAAATTAGGTACAGACCCTTAACTCACCCCTTGGATAGCCAGCTGGCTTACAGACAAGATCCAGGAAGTTAGAACTGGGAAGTCTACCTCTACAAATAGGACAGTCACAAGTGAAGTCCCTCAGTGATCGGTCCTGGGACTGCTCCTTTTTGGCATTTACTTCTCTGAAGTTAAGGCCAATGTCAGTAGCCTCTGGCTGACTAAATTTGCAGATGTTTGCAAATTAGGGGCTGTCATTGAATCCCCCACTGACATACATTTTCTCCAGAAAGGGCTGACACAAACATACAACTGGTGTCAGAAACATGGACTAAATATAAATGCCAAGAAATGCATAATAATATCCTAAGATCTGACCAGTAGTCAGGGACTTGGGAACATACAAAAACAGTAATCTATCCTTTGACCATCACATGTCTACAGTAGTGAGGAAATCATTCTATGTTGTGCAACTTATAAACAAAGGTATAGCATCTAGGTCCAAGGAAGTGATTATTCCACTTTATGTGGCATTTATCAGACTTATCATTGAGTACAATCCCCATAACCAGGCATATCCAACAAGTGGAATGTCCACAGAGGTTCCTCACTAAAGAAATACAGGAAGTAAGTAACATGTCTTATGCAGCCCTGTATTCTGTCTCCTACAGGCTGTTGAGGAGAGATTTATACCTGGCATACAATGCATTGTCAGACCTCACTCTGATTGACCTCTAGCATATCCACAAAGCAAACAGAACCAGAATTACCTGTTCTAAAGGCTTAAACATTGCCTGTGATATAGATAGGACCTGCTGAAGAGACAGATATGTATCCCAGAGAATATACTGTCTCTGGAACAGGTTCCCCATCCATATGAAGCACAGTTCCTTCCTAACCCAATCCAAGTGTAACTTAGGCAATTGGATGGGGAACTGGAAATTCATCCCTAGCTTGACACCCCTGTATCTAATGAAAACAGATAACGCTCATACTTATCAAGTGTACCAGAACTTGTCAGAGATTTGGGATGCATGGCTAGGCTTTAAAAAGGCCCTTGTGGTCATTAGCCTAGTAAACACATATGAAGCTATGAACAAAAATTTAAGAAATGGAAAAATAGTTGAACTACAACATTGAATACTGAAATAAACAGGCTGTACCAACAAATTAATCATAGTGTGAGACAATATCAAGAAAAAATTGAAGAAAATTTATATAAAAATTCTGAGGATAATAGGAAACAATTTTATAGATACATAAGATGGGGAAAGAGTAAAGGCATATGAATTGATAAGCTGTGTGTAGATTCTAAAATTTATCTTCAGACACAACAGATTATAAATATATTTACAAAGTCGTATTCAAAACAGTTTAGCCCCACAAAGGAGGTGATAAATTATCTTAGTGACATCCAGGTAACCTCAGATATTGAAATCAAATTAAATTATATTGAAAAAGAACTGCGCAAACTGGATCCAAACAAAGCACAGGGAGGAGACAGAATTAGAACACTTCAGCAAGAACTTGTAGTACCATTATATCTATTATTTACTAGGACATATAAATATGGTGAGATTCCTCAAGATTGAAGTCATGCATTAATTAATCCTGCCTTTAAGGGAAAGGGGAGTAGGATCAAACCCAGAGTCATACAGACCCTTAAGTCTGCTTTCATGTTGGGGAAAAATAATAGACAAGGTAATACTGGATAAGTTATTGCCAGAACTGGAAAAGTTGGGACTTCAAACCAAATATCAGCATGCATATGTCGAAAATAGATGTACTATCTCTGAAACATGATGTTCTATAACAATATAATAACAGCTATGAATGAAAACATATGATGTGATGTAGATTTAAATTCAGCATTTGATAAGGTCATACATAAAACACTGATTAATAAATTATAACAACTAGATATCAATGTACTCTAAGAAGGATAGCTGCATGGCTTACAAAAAGGACATGGCAAGTATTATACAGCAATTGGACATGTGAAATTATAGGTTTCAGTCAGTGTCCCACAGGGCTTTGTCCTAGGCCCATACTTGTTTATATTCTAACTTTTAGATCTTTTTCGTCTGATGTGTTCTACAGTCTGCATGCAGATGACTTAAAACTGGGTAAACTGATTACATGTGTAACAGATAGAGCATGTCTGCAAAAGACTTGACTGAGCTGACCATTTGACACGGGAGAATAATATGCTGATAAAGCTATCAAAAACTAAGCATATGAGATTTGGGAGACATAAACTGAAAGGTGAATATGTAATACAGCACACAGTGATTGCAACTGTAGAGTCATGAAAGGATTTGGGTATATGAGTAATTTTTTTTCTATTCAAATCAACCAATTGGTTAATGATAGTTATAGAACTATAGGTTGTATAAAAATATTTCTTAGTTACATTAGACCCAAACTTGAGTATAGAATAACAATATTGAAACATTATAAGGGAGTAGTACTGCTGGGATTAACTTCATCCTCAAGCCTTCATGGTGTAGACTCTGTGTTTTACAAAATCTCACCAAGATGACACTGATATACAGACTGTATTTTATATAGTATACATCATAGACAGAAGTACGTTAAAAAAAATAAATAAAAATGCCAACTGGATGCACAAGACCCAGGATAAAAAAGTGCCCAATCCTGGTAGCCGCACTGATGTCAGGACTGGAAAAAAATGACAGTGTAGAGTCCTCAAGACACAGAAACATTCCTACAATGGGGCTAGGCCAGGCTCAGGGGGAAGATAGCCCCCCTTGGAAGAACAAAGTAGTAGTCCACAAAATTCACAAAAACTAATAGGACAAAAAAGAGCCTTAAAGATGATAGAATGGACTATTGAGGATAAGAAAGAAAGTATGTATTGTTACTATTATGCAAGAAGCCCAGAATTTTCAGACAGAATATATGCAAAAAGATTAAGACAGAAATTAAAGGAAAGAAAAATACTTGCACAAGAAAAACTCTCAGAAGCTTCAAATAAAAATTTGTGTTCATTAATACGTTAGATTTGTGACAAACATTATATAAATCAAGAAACCTTTGTCCATTTGGAAAAAGTAGCAACTGAGGATGTGCAAAAATATAAAGAAAAAAATTTGAGATTTTTTGAATGGTATAAAAAGGAATATCGACATGAGAAAGAATGAGAGATCTGATACAGTGCAATATTTATGCAAAGGAGAAACCCAAATTAATTAATACAAAATAAAGCAGCCCCAAAGGTATTCTAAGAGAAATACAGGCAAACACATCCAGATATGGAAATTTTACAGCACAAAAAATAAGATCGCAAAAAAGGAATGTAGAACAGAAGATGTGTAAAGTAGAAGTTAAAAAATAGAAGCGGAAGTTATGGAATACCTGCAAAGTGAAGGATTTAGTGTAGAAAGTCTAACACTGGTTATATAACACAGCATGATGGAACAAGTACACCAAATAAGGAGAAACAGGAGGAGCAGCAGACATCTGAAGAAGAAATATGGATATGGGAAAGAAAAACAGATTTAATATGGTGCAGTATTTATGCAAAGGAGAAAGCAAAACTAATCAATACAAAAAGAGCAGCACCAAAGATACTTGAAGAGAAATACAGGCAAAGGCATCCAGATATGGAAAATTTTGCAATACAAAAAATAAGAAAACAAAAGAGGATTATTAATAGAGAAGTTAAAGAAATAGAAACCAAGGTTATGGTTTACCTGCTAAGTGAAGAATTCAGTGTGTAAAATCTAATTCTGATAACATCACAGCAGGATAGTGCAACGGATCCCCAAATTAAGGATAAGCCAGTGGAACAGGAAATATCTGATTGGTTGCCGTATGAAGACACCTTGGAGCCTTCCATAGGAAACAGTACAAAAATTAATTTAGAGTTGCACAGCAAGGGAAGGAACAGGAAACTGTGGTGACTGATGCAGTCAGTATTGTGGAATGATAGTCCAGTGAGTTCCCACATGAAAGAGCAATGGATAACACAGGATGAAACTGAAGAGAATGTGGATTAGGAAGATTCTCTGGAACTTTTTGTAGAATGCCAGCAGAAAATGGAGGACAAAGAATGTGCCCTTAGTTTAGAAGAAAGTGATCTAAGAGAAGAGCTACTTGATTTAATATAGATGGACAGACATATGAAGATCAATGAATGAAATAAGACTACAGAAAGTCAATAAAACCCAAAAAGTTGGACATTTGATAAAACAAACAACCACAGCAATTAGAACTGTTCATAGAGATTCATGCAATATATCAGAAGTAAATAGGATATATTACTGTGCAGCTAAATTAATAACAGTTACAGCCTTAACACAAAAACACAGGGGAGTAGGGAAAAGGGAGGCGAGAAATCAAATGCCATCATGGAAATATTGAATAGAGAAAACTATAAAGCAATTAAGACAAGAAGTGTCACTATTAGAACAGTATAGAAGAGGGAAAAGATCAACAAAAATACTCAGAAATATAGACGTGACAATAGCAATGTGCAGTATCAGAACAGATCAGTGATCTATCGTGCACTATTGAAATAATAAATTAAAAATATCAGCATAGGCAGAAACACTGAGAAGATATGCAGGTAAATATAAAGAAAAAGTACAAAATAAGCAATTTTTGATGACCCCAAAATAGTTTTATAGAGAATTGGGAAACAAGGCAAAAGTAACTTAAACACCACAAAAAAGAAGAAATATATACAATTTGGAGAAATATCTATGAAGATTCTGTGGAACATAACAAAGATGAATGGATAGAAGTAAAAGAAAGAATACTTTAACTTTCGGCTTTTCCCGGTTAGGGGTCGCCACAGCAGAAAAGAAAGAATAAGAAGTTCAAATGTACAGGATATGAAATGGGATGAAGTAATGGCCAGAGGGACTGAAACAAAGTTAAGAAAAGTTCCTAATTAGAAAAGCTCAGGCCAAATGCAGTACCTTAGACCTCTCAACCAATCGGGGACAAATTTCAACAGAATCAGGGACAAGTCAAGAAAAAATCAGGGACAATCAGGGACACTTTTAAAATATTAGTGCTATTAACTTGAAACATTGACAGAATCAAAGCATATGAACTAATACACATTTTCTGAAGTAAAAGAAGTCTATAACTCTTAATTATTGTCATTATTCATTAAGTATAATTCACCACCTTTCCTCCAAAAGTCACTAGTTTTAGGAGGGATTAAGAGGGACTGTTGAAATTTGAGTCAAAATCAGGGACGTCCCTGAAAATCAGGGACAGTTGAGAGGTATGCCGTCTTGGCTAAAAGTATTAACATCTTTAGAACGAGGATTTAGCCATGAGTAAGCATTATTTACATATGCAGAACAAAACAACCAAAACCAGTGAAACCAGTAAAAAAGTAGCAGTTTAATAAACTCACAAACTCTCTAGCACCTCGGCTTGCAGCCTTTCAGGAGATAATAGCCACAAAAAACACACCTTATATATCATTATCAATTAAACTATTAAACAATTACACAATGTTTTATGTCTGTATCTATATGTTTATATTTATATTTATATGGCTGTATGTCAGATTTTTGAAGTTCCAAAACCTCGAAATTCATATGGCTTTTCACAATATGATCAAAGTTTCGCAATTTGAACAATAAAAAAAATAAACCAAGAAATATTCTATTTTTAACATTTTTGCACTCCCACACTTCCTGCTAAATAAATATACCAACTCCAAGATTGCACTGTGAAAAAAGGTAAATTTCCTATTCTGTGCTGTACCATGATCTCCATTCAAGATGTTTGAAGTTTCAAAACTTCAGTAATACGGTCCCGACCATATGACTTTTGATGTTTTAAAACTTCGATAATCTGATACGGATCCTTAATATATACATATACATACATATATAGTTTATATATATATATATATATATATATATATATATATGGGTCTACTTCATTTGACCTAACTTTCATTTGCCCGACAACCATTTCCCTGACCCCAATTGACTGAAAGCTCATTTGCCCGAAAACTCATTTGACTGACAACTAGTATTAGCAAGAAGATGGAATATGCCCCCCTCCTCACTGTAGTGCGACCCTGGAGTTAGAATATATAGGTAGGGGAAGCCCCCCACTTCATTTCATATGATATTGTTAACTTTTGATGTAATATTGCTTAGTAAAAGAAAAGTAAGTGGGGGGCTGTGCCCCCCACACCCCCCTACCTATATATTCTAACTCCAGGGTCGCACTACAGTGGGGAGGGGGGCATATTTCATTTTCTTGCTAATTCTAGTTGTCAGTCAAATGAGTTTTCGGGCAAATGAGTTTTCGGGCAAATGAGCTTTCAGTCAAATGGGGTCAGGAAACTGAGTGTCGGGCAAATGAAAGTTAGGTCAAATGAAGTAGACCCATATATATATATATATATATATATATATATATATATATATATATATATATATATATGTGTGTGTGTGTGTGTGTATATATATATATATGAGACTGTATAATTATCATGTTGATTGAATTATCATCTTTTCGTAACTTTGTTATTGTACAACATGACTGGGCAACCATTTCTTATTACTTACGGATTAGTTGCACATTTCTATAATGTGACATTTATACTGCTATGTTGGTATACACTGGCATTTTCTGTGTTTCCTCACACCCTTTTTAATATGCTGCTGAGTGCATTCTATTTGGGAAGTGGATATACATTTAACATGTTAGAATATTTTTCAGGATTATGTTTTCCTTTATGAGTTCTTTGGGTGCTTATTATTCATTATATGTATACAACTGCTGTTATACACTTAGGAGTCAAGCCATTCATTACTTATTTTTGAAAAGCATGGTAATATTATCCATTTTCCCTTGCACAGTTGTTACACTTGTGTTCACATATCTAGATGCCTTGTCTCAAAAGTGCAATTGACTTGTATTTTCCAGCATATTCAGATGCTTTGCAACCCTGGCTATTACAAAGCATGCACTCTGTCTGGCTCTGACTGCAGTTGCTAGAGCTGATCTCCAGTTGTTAGAGATAACCCTAATGCTCTGTAAGTCATTAAACTATTTTAGCTAGTGTTAAATATTACAGTAGGCAGTGAGTAATGAATAGTGTACAAAGCTACATAAAGTGCACATTCCCTAGTATTTTATGTATTCACAAATGTTCAGATATTTGTAGAAGACCAATGAATAAATTACAGGATCATAGGAGGTTACTTGAATAATGGCCCAGGGCCCTTACAAGCCTAGCCAAGTTCAACCTGTGTTCCCACTAAAATCAGCACCTAATGCCCCTGTCCAAGAGGGACACAGGTGGAACCCCTGGGGTGAATTTTCGGTTACCCATCCAGTCATCCAAATTAAGCTTAAATAGGACCAAAGAAGGGCTTTGTTTATCATGAATAGGTAGCTTGTTCCAAAGGTGGGGCAACTTCTGTGAGAGAAATCTGTCTCTCCAGCAAGTTCTGTTGATGTCACATACCAGGCTAAGATCTTGTGAGCGAGTGATCCATGTGCCATTTGACTTGTGAATGTGCAGCATTTCCATTAAAACTGGGTCAGAGATTGCTATATATTCAAGGCACATGTTGCCCCTGAGCAGTCTTTATGACACAGAGTAAAGTGACAATGATATCAATCTGTCCAGATAAGACAGATCTCGAAGACCCTGAATTTTCTTTGTAAGGAACCTTTGTGGTCTTTCCTTTTGCTGCAGTGTTTGGAAAAGAATGTACCAAAGGGAGAATTGTACTCTATTATTGGCTTGATGAAGTAAGAGTGCAGGGAGGTTATAAGCTCTCTTTTTTTGGAGGCAATGCCCATATTTATGAGATGAGCAATATAAAATGCCCTTTTTACCACTGTGGAGACATGTTGATCAAAGTTAAGGTTTCTATCAACCTGTGTGCCCAAATCTCTCTCCACTGATCATGTGCTTAGGGTATTGCTATTGATGTGGTAGTTTGCAGAAGCATCACCTTTGCCGAATGCTGCAACTAGTGAAAAAAAAATTTAATAGTTAAATGAGAAGCAATAATAACAGACTATAGAAATAATATCAGTATATCTGTCTGTACTACTAGGTGTGGGTGTGTGTGTGTGTGTGTGTGTGTGTGTGTGTGTGTGTGTGTGTGTGTGTGTGTGTGTGTGTGTGTGTGTGTGTGTATGTATGTGTGCGCGCATGTGTGTGTGTGTGTGTGTGTGTGTGTGTGTGCATTTGCATGTGTGTGCAGGTGTGTGTGTGTGTGTGTGTGTGTGTGTGTGTGTGTGTGTGTCTGTGTGTGTGTGTGTGTGCGTGTGTGTGTGTGTGTGTGTGCATGTATGTGTGTGTGTGCACGCACATGCGTGTGTATATGAAAAATTGGGACAGACAACATTTTTGCAGAAGTAAAACAATTTTTCATTAGAAGAGAAGCAGTATTTCCAGCACACATAATAGCCGTCATTGATCTACACGCACACACACACACACACACACACACACACACACACACACACACACACACACACACACACACACACACACACACATACATAGGTTCATATGTTGGGAGGCTATCGGCCCTCGGTCCTATACAAGCCTAGCCATAACAATTCCCTGGAAATCCCTTCCCAAGATATTTACTTCCCTGGACCCCTTTCGAGCAAGGCGACTGACATGATCCCCAGAGAGAATTTCCTATCTCCCATCCAATCATCAAGGTTCCTTTTGAAGAGGGCCAAGGAGGCATTCTGCTTGACATGTATGGACAGTCTATTCCAGAGTATGGAAAGTCTCTGTGTCATGAACCTATCCATCCAGCATGTTTTGTTCATTGTGATGACAAGGTTTAGATCCCTGGAGCATGTGGCTCTGAGGGATTGGGATTTCTTTAAGTGGAGCATGTCCAATAGCTCAGGGTTTGACATGGCCTTGTATGTTAAGCAGAGATTGCCTCTGAGTAGACGGTATGCCACAGAGTATAGCTGGAGTTTTTTCAGATGGTCAGCATATGGCATCTGCTTTAGGCCTGTGATTCTTTTCATGAGGTATTTCTGCGACCTTTCCAGTTGTTGCAGATGTCTTGTGAGGTACATACCAAGCAGGGCGTTATACTCTATAATGGGTCTAATGAGGGATGAGTACAGTGGAACAATGACATCCTTTTTCTTGGATGAAAAGCCCTAAGTGACGAGGTGTGCCACATAGAAATATTTCCTGACTGTTGTGGCGATGTGGTTATCGAAGGTGAGATCACTGTCCACCTGTGTCCCTAAGTCTCTCATCACACTTTTGGTGTTTAGTGTACTGCCACATATGTGGTAATTCATGGGTACATGTTTTTTCCCCAAAGGAAATAACTATACATTTCTTGGCATTAAGCTTGAGCCCATGGCTCTGGCACCAAGCAACTGTTTCTGTAAGGCCCTTTTGTAGAGTATCCACATCATTTGGGGATTCAATAATAGCTCCCAGTTTGCAGTCATCTGCAAACTTTGTTAGCCAGAGTCCCTTAGCGTTGGCCTGTACTTCAGAGAAATAGATGCCAAACAAGAGCAGTCCCAGGACTGAACACTGAGGTACTCTACTTGCCACTTCTCTGGAGCTGGATTTGGAGTCGGCTACTTTTACAATCTGGGTTCTGTCAGTAAGCCAGTTGGCAACCCATCGAGTGACATAGGGATTTATGCCCAGCTTAGTAAGTTTATCCATGATTCCAGAGTGGGGGATGGTGTTGAAGGCCTTGGCGAGGTCCGGATAGGCTGTGCGGACCACCTTACCCTCGTCCACAGCTCTGGAGACTGATTCAAAGAAATCAATCAGGTTCAGGAGACAAGATCGGTCCTTCACAAACCCAAACTGGGTGGGGTCCAGTGTTTGAAGGTTGCCAATGTCTTTGTTTATAAGTTCCATGATAATGCATTCCATGCCCTTGCAGATCAGGCTCGTCAGACTGATGGGATTGTAGTTCCTGGGATCCAAGGTGGATCCCCCCTTGTGGAGTGGGATAACTGTAGCTGTGCACCACTTAGTGGCCACAAAGCCTGAGGTGAGGCTATGATTAAACATTACACTTAGGTGAGGTGCCAATTCATTTTGTAGTTCATGTAGTACACAGCCCAGGATGTCATCTGGTCCCATGGATGCTGTATTCTTAGCTTTGGAGAGTGCGGTTTCTACTTGTGTGGCCATGATTAGCGTAATTTGGTAATCATTTGGTATTGTGATGGGCCCTTTAAGGGGCGAGAGGAAGGTGAAGTTGGCACTACATCGATCTGCCAGGATATTGGCAATATCCTGCGACCAGTATATTTAATACCATTCTGTTGTAGCTCAGAGCAGATCTGAGTATTGCCATTTAGATTCTTTACATAACTATAGAATGCATTGTGGTTGTCTTTGGAATCTTTGGCAATTTTATACATATATGTAAGTATGTGTGCATGCATATATATATATATATATATATATATATATATATATATATATATATATATATATATGTGTGTGTGTGTGTGTGTGTGTGTGTGTGTATGTGTGTGTGTGATAGTTACTACATTTGTTGAACAGCAGTTTTGTCGACATCTGTTTAGTTGACATAATTTGATTGACTAAACAGATGGTCAACACCTGTCAACAAAAGTAGCAGATTGGATGTTTCTAGGTGTTGGGGAATTTGCCCTTTCCCTGAGAATTTTGCAATCTCATAGTTAGAATATATGATTAGTAGGGGGTCTGGGGGATGCAAGGTGGCTTGTCTCCCCACACACAAAAAACAGTGTTTTCATTTTAGTTTTGTTTAAATATGTTTGCATGTGCCGAGACTGATGTTTGGCACATGCATATTAGCATGTTGACATGAATAATGACTATCATTTGGTGTCAAATTTATTTATGTCAATAAACATGACATTTGATAAAGATAAGCAAATATATAGATAGATATGTATGTATACAAACACACGCACACACACACACACACACACACACACACACACACACACACACACACACACACACACACACACACACACGTGTGTTTAGCATATTTATAGTTAGTAAGACCATCCATCAGTCTGTGTATATGTGCATTTTATGTAAGTATGTATGAATTTGGAGTACCTGCATGGGGAGTGGTTGCTGACTTCAATGTATGCAATTATTGATTGGGGAAAACATTTCAAGACAGATGACAATGCCACGCTGTCCCTCTTCGTCTACATGTGTACATGTGGATGTGTATGGTTCTGTGTCCGTATGTGTGTAAGGGGTGAGCAGAAGATGATGTCATGTGTCATTTTTTTTATTTTAGACAGCAGCATGCACTCTAGTGAATGCCTGTCTCACACATTTTGTTATAATTGGCTGGTGCAATTTTGTTGAAAAGTCGTATGTCATAAATGTAAAATACTTGGTAAAAATTGCTATAAATTACTTGTTTTTCTAACTAATTGGAAGTCTAGGTGTAAATGAATGCTTAGAAAATAAGGTTACATTCAAGGAAGTTACTCTGGGGCAATAATTGTTTTACTAACTCTCCCAAAATAGTAAACAGATTAGCCCAAACTGTGATAGCAGTAATTAGACAGGGTTTTGGTGTAAATTAACATTGATTTACATAGTAATTTCCTAAGTCCCCAATGCAAATTATGGAGATTCTTAAGGCATCTGAGGTATCATTGGCATTTTATTCACAGAGGGATGATACTGAAAAGTATTAGAACCTGTACTAGTGTGTCTTAGGAAAAAACACCTTTTAATTCCTACAGAATGCAAGCACAATCTGTGATGAAGTCATGCCTCTCAACTGTCCAGATTTTTGCAGAACATCTATATTTTTGGCTCATATTTTTGGTCTGTTCCTCATAAAATGTATGGTTTTCTAGCAAATCACTGGGATGATCTGTGGACTGAGGTCACTAAGTAATGGCATGTATTTGAGTTTCAGACTTCTAATCCTTCAGAAAATGTATGTTAATTTGTTTTGAAAAAAAAAAAGAAAATGTATGTTAAAACAGACCCTGTTACTCTAGCAACTTTTTAAGTTTATAAGAGCAGTATATTTAAAAATGCCCCTATTTTGGGACCTTTGTCCCCCACTTTGTCAAGCTTTGTCCAGATTTCTTGCACTAAGAAGTTGAGAGGTAAGGTGATGATCCCTATATCACATGTCATAATTATGAATAATTTGAAGAAAAATACCTTAGGATGAAGAAGCTCCCTAAATTGTGGTGGGAAGCTGATATCAATATGGTCTCCAAAGAAAAGAAAGATCCATGTTTGCCATCTTGCTGCAGACCTATATCAGTACCAAACAGTGATTACTAAATATCAGTACCAAACAGTGATTACTAAATATCCGTTGCAAACAGTGATTACTAAATAGCAGTCTTGGTGGCCTATGCAACAAAACTACTTCCAGACTTGAGTTACTTGGATCAAAGAGTTTTTTTGGGGAGTGGGGGCATATAAATGTTTATAATGAATTAAAGACAGCCATTCAGATTTGTGAGGAAGGAGGTGCAGCCCATCTTGCTGGTTAGTCTACATGTGGAAAAGGCATTTGACCATGTCTTCTGACAGCATATCTTTATTGTTATAGAAAGGGAGCAATGTCTGAAGGAATTTATAGAAGCCTTTAATAAAATGTATCCATGATAATTTGACAGAGTAAAAACATTAGCTTTTCTTTCCAAAGAATTTGTCTTAAACTGAAATATCTTGTAGGATTACCACCTGCCTGTCTACCTCCATTTATGTGTTCTTCATCCGGAGACACTGGTTGTGCTTTTTAGGCATTCTGAATTAGAAAGGATCCTCTGTAATGGAGAATAAATAAAATGTGTTGCTTTTGTTGATGTGGTATTTTCTTTAATGGATTACTATCAAAATTTTGGATGACATTCAGTCGAACTGAAATAGTCAAAAGGCTATTTTCCAGTTCACAGAAGGCCAAACCAAAAATGGTTGACTCCACAACAGAGAATGCTAGTGTGTATTTGCTGTTGTGAGGTTGACGTTCAGCTTGGAGATCACAGTACAGTGGGGATCAGGTAAAATACGCAGTACCTCACTGTAGTGCGATTTTAGAGTTTGTATATATAATTAGCAGGGGGTGGGGGTTGCAGGGGGAGTTGACCCGCTGCAATACATTAGTTGGAAATGGCTTGTAGGCAGGGTACACTGGTTAATGTCGAGTATGTCGAATGACAACGTATTGACATTACTGGTTTCATTAATTTCATGAATGATGTTTTTATTTTCATGGTTATTTTTTGAGGAAGTGATCATTTGATGGAATGTGTTTCAAAAATATGACAGTAGACCATTAATTTATCTCCATGAGTTTGAAAAGGATATTTGAGCAGTTGCAAATATTTGGTAAGCTTTCAGGATGTACAGTTAATGTTGAAAAACAAAGGAGTAGTGCTAAACTATCAGCCATCTGCGGAATTTAGACAAAGGCTTCCAGCTTTAGGAGATAAGTGTTTGGGTCTGCTTTGCTGATACACTGCACAGTTCAGCAACAGTTCAATATTTTCTGCTAGTGGCATAAGAAGGCTGCTAAAGGAAGGTTAGCATTTCTTAAAAAATATTGATTTGGATTATATCAATGAACTACTTAAAGGAGACAATTTATGCAGAATGGAGTAAAGAACTCATACATACATATACATAAACAAGAGCTGCTAAGTGGGAAGTAGTAACATTGTAACTCTTTGCAGCTGAAGAATGGTGGGGTTCAGTCTAAGTTTTTTTCATTTTGTTTCCTATTCAACTCGAATTTTGAAAGAGGTGCCACTAGGGAATTGCCCTGAATGCCAATTACTCCAGCTGAAGCTCTATACAAAAGGTACAAATTTGTTGTATTATGAGAAATACCACGATACACAAGTAATTCCATATCTCTGCATGGTGAGGTCTTCATTGTTATTTTATACATCAGCAAGATTTAGCTGGATATTTCCAAATGTAAACAGGGTGTGTCAGCATTGTAATACCATTGAAATAATGATTGGGTGGAGTCTTTCTGGTCATATAAAATGTTGGGGAAGTTTAAAGATGATTTAGAAATGTTTTAAGAGATCTGATATATCCAAAGATTAAGGTAACACCACAATTGCTATTGGATAGGCATAGGCTTGATGAAGCAGTAAGAGATGATGTCACATAAATTTAAATTATTGATTGCAGTCATGTTAGCAGAAAAAAGGAAGGCTATAATCAGGAAGTGGAAAATTTCTGTTAACCCTCAAATGAAACATTTTTGAACATGAAGGAAGAACAATCTGTGAAGATCATGATAAAGTGTACTATTCAGAGACATCATAGCATGCATGTTCAAGTCTGGGAGGATGCAGGTAATGCAAACTAGCTAGGTTTGCGTCCCCTGATAATTACACGGGGTTAAAACAGCACAGAAGATCAATTCAATGATAAACACTACAGCACTACTTTGGAGCAAAGTGATGGGAATTCACATCATCTTTTTACTTTGTTTATCATTTATTGTCTGTTAGCACCACATCAGATATTTACCATGAGGCCGTGTGTGTGTGTGTGTGTGTGTGTGTGTGTGTGTGTGTGTGTGTGTGTGTGTGTGTGTGTATGAAAGTGACTTTATATATATATATATATATATATATATATATATATATATATATATATATTGTTTGAGTATAGACCTGCAATTGCATGAACAACAGCATTGCTTTGGTTTGTAGGAGTAAGACTATGCTGGCAATTCTAATGATACTATATGTTAAAGTCAGAGACATGCTAATGAGCTCTGTGAGAGTCTTGCATGTCCCTAAATTATTTGTAAATGTCAGAGAATGACTAAAACTCACCAACAAGGCACTAGTAGACTGCTGTAATGTCACTGACTACCCCATTTAGAAGTACATTTCTGAATCAATTATAACCATGGCACTAGTATTTGGTCAGTCAAAACCAAACACTAGTGGTAGTAGATCTCTGAGTTTTTAGACACTGGCAAAACTGAACAAAGGCATTTAATTTATGTTATTAATACAGCTAATAGTGGTTTTGTATTTTTGAAGATAAATGGTGAGATTATATTTTATATTTTTGAAGATTAGTGGGGAGATTATAAGTTATATAAGGTATACAAACTGAGTAGCTTCTCTGCATTATTTGCATGTAGTTATGTAAAGAGTAACCTCTACTACAAGTTCTCATGTGCTGTTAGCTTACAATGTATGTACTCACTCAAAATAGCAAGTGTGCCCCACTAGACCAGTCTTTCTTAATGACATAGTCAACCCATTCTCCCATCACTGACCCTAGTGAAATGCACAGCTCTATTAAAACCCTAACCCCAACTCTAAAACTCCCACACAATCCCTAACCTAACGTGGATCCTCACTTCTTAATCCTACCTGTAAAACTCCCCACCCTCCTAATAAACACAAATTCCCCTATCACTGCCTAAGCTTAAAACTCCACTGCCATTCCCTGAACCTAATTACCCTATTTTCTGCCTAATTCTAAAACTCTGCACTCCCTCCCTAAACCTAATTTCCAAATCCACTCTCTCAAATTAAAATTCCATTCCTCCATCAACCTAAAGTGTACAATGACACCCTAAATCTAAAACTCTACTACCCCTCCCTAAATGTTAAATCTCTTACTGCTCCTCTCCTACTCACTAGCCCTAAACTACCCTACCTATCTCTAAAAGTAAAACTCTCCTGCCACTACCTATAAGTAAATCCCTTTCCTGATCACTGCTTATAGTCCTAAGCTATACTACACCCTGTCCCATTTTCACCCCGCTATACCTATCTTGCTCAAACCCTAGTAATGTGATTAAACAAGGTGCAGTAGCTCTACTCACTTTGCATGGATGCCACATGTTTCTAAAGTCATTATTTAAGTTTGAGAGCAAGCAGCCATCTGCGGGAGCAGCAAGGCACTAGAATCTCTGGCTGTGACTTTAGTGCTTGTAGTTGACCCACAATGTGCATCTAAATTCTATTACATTATTGATACTATTATGAGTTGCTTGTATATGAAAACTTCTGCAAATGAAAATGTTATTTAAAATAAACAAAGATATAAAGGAATAAAAGAATAAATGGATATATAGAGAGATAGTAGACAGAATGATAGAAGATTTGTTATCTGTATTTCAAGACACTTTTTTTGTTTTGTAATATTTATTTAATTATTTATTTTACATTTGTTTACCGGGGAGGTCTGACTAGACAGAGCTGTCCGTTTTCAGTGGAGCACTGTGGAGAAAAGCTCCAGAACAATTGCTAACATACTATACATAAGACATTTACATGAGCATTGTGGTTTACACATTCAGTTATAAAAATATAGCAGACAATAACATATGATTGCATAAGATATTTACATAAGCATACTGATTTAGACATACAATTAAAAATATAGCAGGTAGTAACATACGATTGTTCATACAGTATGTTTAGTAGAGATAATCTTGAAGATGTACTGAAGATGAGGCAAGAAAGGAAAACTAAAAAAAGAAGAGACTATAGACAAGTTCATATGAGGTGCATTGACATTTTAAGGGAAAGCTTTTCAGCTTAGTCTAGGGGAGAGTTAGTGGGTATAGATGGGACAGTGGGGAGTACGAGGCAGTGAGTTGGTAAGTAATGTGTGATGATATATAGTGCATCTGTGGGAGTTTTAAAGAGGTTGGGTAGTGGGTAGGAGAAAGGAGTTACAATATATCAGCCAGGTGCTAGGCAGGTGCATGTCCAGGAGTTGTTTAGGTGGGAAATAAGCTGTTTTTTGAAGATGTTTTTATTAGGTTGTAACCTAATGTGTAGTGCTAGGGAGTTCCCAAGTCTTGGCAATGTTGCTAGAATACAGGGAGTCACCAGAGCTGTAATGGCTTTTGGAGATTACGATTGGTGCCTTGTTAGTGGATCTAAGTTCTCGGTTATTGGAGTACAGGGTGATCAGGTTTTGTAAGGCTGTAGTTTTGTCAGGATGGTACAGTATTTGGTGAGCTAGAAGAAGTTTATTTAGAGCTAAGGTGTTAGGGAGTTCAAGCCAGGAAAGCTGCTTAAGGGCCTGACAATGGTGGGTGCGGTAGGAGGAGTTTGTGGTAAATTTTGCTATTTTGTTGTAGCATACTGATAGCGTGTTTAAATCGCTCTTGTTTAGATTAAGTAGGACAGGAGAAGCATACAGTAAGATGGAGAGAAGATGGGTATGAACTAGGGTAACATTACTGTTGCTGGTTAGGAAGTTTTTACATCTGTAAAGAGTACCTAGTTTTTTGTTGATTTTGGTTATTGTATGAGCTATGTATTTGTCAAATTTCATATTATTGTCAGTAATGACCCCTAGTAATTTGGTTTGTGTTATGGGGGAGATAGGGGTATTATCTGATGCAGAAATAGAGAATGGGGGAGTAGGTGCTGCTACTTTGGAAGGATGAAAGAGCATAAATTGGGTCTTTTTAGGATTTAGTATTAGCTGAAAGTTTGTAAGACAGATTTTGATGGATGTAAAGGCTTCTTGGGTCTTCATTTGAAGTTTTTGGAGGGTGGGGCCAGAGCAGATTATGGTGGAGTCATCAACATATTGAGACATGTTTGCTAGAGGGGCGGCTTTGTGAAGATTATTTGTAAATATAGTGAAAAGTAGGGTTCTTAGGACTGATACTTGGGGTACTCCTAGATTTGCAGGAAGTAGGGGGGGAAGGGAGTTTTTCCACTGAACAGCTTGTTGGCATTGGGAGAGATAATCTTGAAACCATAATAGAGTGGGGATAGTTAGTTTTAATTCTGAGAGTGATGTTATTAGTTTTGTATGGGAGACTGTGTCAAACGCCTTTGGTAAGTCAAGCATAACTGCAGATACTAGTTGGCCGTTGTTGCATTGCATATTTACTAGGTTACTAAAATTAATGAGTGCAGTGGTAGTGCTATGGTTGGGGTGGAATCCATGTTGAGTTTTGGCAAGAAGATTGTTGGAGAAGAGGAATGTGTTAGGACCTGGGTGTGGATACATTTTTCCAGTATTTTAGCCAGTGGGAAAAGTATAGCTATAGGGTGGTAGTTTGTTAGGTCAGTAGAGTTGCCCCCTTTGTATCTTGGTATAATGTAGGAGATTTCCAAGAAAAGTGGCACCTTTTGTTCTGAAATTGACCTGTTAATGATTATAGAGACTGGGTAGGAAATGGCTTTGGCGGCTATTTGTAGGAATTTGGCAGGTAGTCTGTCTATTTCTAAAGTGGTGGGTTTAAGTTTGATTAGGTGTCTATAGATGGTGTAAGTTGGTACAGGTTGAAGAGTGAAGGAGTTAGTGTTATTTGATGGGTTACATAGTATAGTGTTGGTTGAGGAGTGTGGGTCTGTTGACAGCTTTAATATAGAGTTGAAAAAAGGCTCATTGAATTGGGTGACTGTGTTTATAGAGGTGGTGTCTATGTTTGGATGAGGAGTTGGTGATTTACTGGTTGGAGAATACTGTTTATAGAGGCCCAGAACATTTGTGGGTTGGTATTGTTCTTAGTTTGAATTTCACTATAGTATTAATAGTAATTATAGTAATAATGATGTACTTACATGCAAGCAACATACTAGATGGAGAGATAGATAGATGGATAGATAGATAGATAGATAGATAGATAGATAGATAGATAGATAGATAGACAGATAGACAGACAGATAGATCGATCAAGTACATAGTCATAGAAGTGTCTGTTTAAAGGATCATCTACAGAAAAATATTACTAAATTCCTGAATTAAGATTTGCACTTCTAAGCATGATACATGGTTGTGCTTTCCTAAGTTTCTGTTTCCAAATATGTAGGCATTTGTTTTCAGTTTCTTCCCATTCAGTTTATTCACCACACACATTTACAATGTTTATTTTTTGTGTTATGTGTGTATGTGTATATGTATTTGCTTCTGTATGCTTTTGTTTGTATCTGTTTGTTTATGTTTCTTGTATCAGTGCTGTGCATGGTCCATTTTGTATAACAGCACTCCTTTATTGACCTCTGATGCACAGTCTAGTCTTCTGCCTGTGAGGCTATAGCACTTCATATTCCTACATGGCTGTACATTGGTCATACTAGCTGGGCTACACTGCCTAACACGGCACATTCTGAGTTACCATGCTCAGATAGCTGCTTTACTTTTTAAGTCCTTGTTAAAATACTAGTATCACGGAAATCCATCTCAATTTTGTAACTTATTTTATACATCTTAATGATAATCACTCTGCATAAACATTCTCTTTTGATACATAATGATGGTGAAACTTCCCATTTTACTGGTATGTACTAATGTTTCTTAAAAATGTTTTCTAACTCCACAGTTTGTGCAAATTCTAGGACCAGACAAGTTTCCGTTTTCCCTATTAACTGCAGCCACATGCTCAATATAATCCTAAAGCTGCAGTAAAACAAACATTCTCTTTTAACTCATTCACAATCCAGAAAATCTATATTGCCTAGTGATAATGGCATAAGAAGTCAATAAGGCTGCAAAGGTTTGCTATGTCAATCTGAGAGTATACTTCATAATCTGCTAATAAGATACAAGCATACAGCGCACTGTTTTTTTTGTTTTTTTTTTAAGTGTCAGGGTAAAGGTCAACTCGAATTTTTATGTCGTGGTATATGTTAAAAAAGAAAGTAGTGATGTACTGTTAAAGCGATGCATGGTCTGTACACAGTTAACCTACAAAGAGACTCAGAGCCCTGATCCTGAAGCAATCATAAACTACATAAGCTTGAGAAGGAAATGTTGCATAAAGGTCAGTTAATACCCCTCTGCTGCAGAACATATGGTTGCTTATGACAGGCTTTGCAGATTCCTCAATTCCAGCAATCACATAACTCATGATCATTGTAAGTACTTAGATTTTCTGTCTGCAGCTAAGCTATGCAAGCTACATTTGGCATCAACAAAAATCGCATTTATTTATAGAAACACTGCTGTGAATTCACGCAGGCCCTTGTCTGTCTTGATCAGCAGAATGCTTTCTTAGTTCCCTGGACAGATACATGTTTTGCATATTAAACCAGAATACAAGCATTTATCATCTCACATTTATTGCATTCCAGCTATTGAAAAAAATTCTGTAAAATCACATTAGTAACCTCTTGAAAAATTGGGGTTTTATTTCAGATACTGAAATGTTCAGCTTCATTCTTGTTACTGTAGGTTTGTTGGAGTTAAATACTATTCATTCTACAAAAACAGTACATAAATTTTAGATTTTATGGGACTACATTTCTGTATATATCCAACTAAATAGATATTTGCTTTTGCAATTATTTGAGCAGCTGTTCCGTATTACAGGTACTTCATAAAATGCGGCAATGTTGCTTATCTATGAATGCACCTACCTAGAAAGTGGTAATCATTTTTTTAGGTATGTTAGTAAAGATGTTATTGGGCATGAAGTAAATGTTTTTGATGTAATTATGCTTTTCATTTACTTACTAAGCCTGCAAAATAATGCTCTACAAGTATTCTGAAAATCATATAAAGTACAAAAATAGAATCCTCCATATGAAGAAGCAGTAATACAACTGAAAATAAAATTGAGGAAATAAATAAAATTATTAGATAAATAAAATGATTAGACAAAAAAGTAGCATTCTGTATTACATTCTATTGCTATGCATAGTAGCCTATTAAACAAACACTACTGGCTAGGCTTCCAGAGCACACACTTATGACAAGGAAACAAGTGAAATAACATAGTTGCACATATATCAGAATTTTTGTTCTCTGTAAGAAATCAGCCAGCTTATGAAAGCAACAATGTAATCTCTGCAGTTGGCATGCACAGTATAAAATATTAAGGATGATGAAAATATGATAACATCTGACAACTTATTTGCACACTGTTTGGATATAGTTATTGTAGCTGGTTAATACTTTACAAACCAGAAAGTCTGTGCTTCAGTGTATAGCTCAGATAAAGAACAATACATCTTCTCTTATTGCAATGAATTTTTTTAAAGAGTTCATTGGAACATTACACTTATACTTTCACCAAACAAATAACAGTTCTTCTCTGAAATGTCTCCATCTTGCACATAGTGCAGCATAGCATTTCTAGGGAAAAAAATTTGCTTCTCAGGCTTATATTCCATTGTCACTGTAATTTCCCACTTTACCAAATAAGAACATTTTTGTGGGAAGGATGGAGGAAATGTCATATTGCACTTAATTATAACCAGAGATTATAGTATTATCATTTCTCTCTCTCTCTCTCTCTCTCTCTCTCTCTCTCACACACACACACACACACACACACACACACACACACACACACACACACACACACACACACTGAAATTGGATATACAGCCAACAGAACAGTCCACATATTTATAGGGACATCTTATTTTTTGAAATATACATCATCAAACTCTGTCCAGGATAAATTATGCTTTATACTGCTACTGTTATTGTGTTAGTATTATGTGTGCCACTGACTGATGAAGACCATCAGTAAGCATATACATAGTAAGTAGTCAGTAAGAACAGCAGGTATGCAAGTCTTGTTTCTAGTTGTTAAACAAACAACCCCATTACAGCTGTAGTAACAATGCTACATCTTGGCCTCATTAGGTGCTCAGAGGCTTAGCAGATTGTATAGGGATTATACTTTACAAGATTTTTTAGCCTGCTGCACATTTTTAGTCAACATTTAACTTAGTGGAATGAATAGAAAGGTTAAATATGAGGAAGCATATTAATCATTCATTTTAATCATAACACTGTGCATTTTGGTGCATCGTGCAGACATATTTTATATTCTCTTTAGTTGGCATATAGATTTTATTGCCCATTTTGTGGTGTGTTTAGCAATAAAAGTACATTCACATTACCTTTTTGAGGTGCACAACAAGGGAGAGAACAAAAAATATGCATACATTTTGCAGCACTGTGAGCAATGATGCTGCACATTACAACTACCATTGAATTATCTGGGCCTTTAACTAAACTGGTTTGATGTTTGCAAAAAAAAAAAAAAAAAAAAATCAGATTACTACTTTTGTAGGATGAGTCTTATCCTAGGATGATGGACCTTTGCAGGCAATGTTTCACTGAAAATGAGAATGTTACTCCCTGCTCAACTGTTTATTGCAAATGAATGCACATGTTACGTATTTATTCAGTCAGAAAATTTAGTGGGAACATTTTATCCACAAGAAGATAGTTGTAACAGGTGAAGAGATCAGGTTCTGAGTGGAGATATGAAGGTCTGTTAAGCCATAACAGAAGAAGGATAGGAAGGAAAGAGTCGCAAGTAATTTTAGACCCTGACGTGGGAAGACCAGGAAAACGCAACAAATATTTAGATGACTAGTTCATTCTTGGTCGCTCAGAAACAAAATATTATAGGTCTTTCTGGACAGCTGGATGGCATTAGTTACAGATGAGGATGGCTTCATGACTGGAGTATGCACCCTTGAATGCTTATTTTCTAGGCCATAACTGGCCAAATAAATGGCAGGGTCAAAATATGTCTGTCCTAGAAATGTGACAAGCTATGTTAAGGCAGCATTATTTTTCACACAAACGTTTGTAACTGTTAGGTTTGGTTTCACATCTGTAACTCGGTTCATGCCACCTTATAATTAGGTTTCTGTTTTGCCAGTTTCTGTAGTCTGCTGCTGTGTATGGGTCTGCTTCATAACCATGTACAGTCTTCTGTACTCATTGTAAATATGGCTCTTAACTGTCCAGACTTAGGCAGAATGTCCAGAGTTTTGCATCATATTTTTTATCTCTTCCTCATAAACTTTTATTTTTCTGGAAAAGCATTGAGGATTGAAGTTAGAAAATAATAAAAACTTTGATTTTCATACATCATACCCTTCAGAAAATTCATGCTGATGCAAAAACTGTTATCTATAAACTTTCGATCTTTATAGGAGCAATATTTGAAAATTGGGGTTTATGTTAGTTTATTAAAATGTTACTTTGTCAAAATTCATATGGTCAAGACCACATGATTGATAACTTAAAATATCAAAAACCTAACTAAAAAACAGAAACAGGGTCAACCCCCATTGCATCCCCCACACCTTGTGTTAGTTTTGTATAATAACTCTGAGATCGCACTACAGTGAGGAAAGGGGCACATTCCCTGATCCCTACTCTACTGTGACACCTTTGCAATTCTGTTTCCATTTATTAGTTAGTTTTCAATATTTCAATTTGTTGATCATGTGGTCTCGATCATATGTATCTTGACAAAGTAAAATTTTGATAAACTAACATAAACCCTAAAAACAGCCCCTATTGCTTGGCCTTTGTCCCCCATTATTATGACATTATCTGGATTGAGAGGTTGAGAGGCATTATAATAATAGCTGCTCCATATGTTACTCAGGTTAACTATCTTAAATTACTTGAAAAAAAATATCCTATTTGCTGTTGGCTGCACCTGTTGTTTGAATGGTTGTTGTTTGTGGCTTAAGAGACTCAGTAGCAAGTTCACTTACCCAGTTATCAAAAAAGAGCTAAATTGAAAATGTGAGAAGTTTTAGCCCCTGATTTGTAAAGGATGTTATGGGATGGTGGCCCATGCTACAGCAAGTGGAGTGGAAAAGTTAGACAGCCTGAGGCACTGAAGGGATACAAATGTTATGGCATTATGGCTTGGTTAAATAAAAATGATATATGGCTGATAATCAGATAAAGACGTCATGTTTAAAAAAACACCATAAGCTAAAGAATGTGGATACAAAGAATAAACTATTTCTCCATAGCACCTCAGCAAATGACTTTGGAGGGAGTAAGACAGAGAATAATCACATACGGTTTACTTAAATACACTTTAGCAAGAGGATGGAGCTTACGAGAGATGATTGTTGAAGTTCAGATTGCTATGACATGTTTGGAAATGTCCTAAAGTTTATGACAACTGGAAAAGAACAAACTGATGTGTTTCATGAGATACTTGACAGAATATAACATATGTGACAGGCGGGTCCCATACAGAACGCTGACACCCATATGGCCGACGCCATATGGTCGACGTTCAGAATATCAACAATGGGGAAATGCTATTTCCCAATAGTGTGGAATGGAAAAATTTCCATTCTTGCACTGTAGTGCAATCTCAGAGTTGGTATATTAAAGGTACGGGGGTGGGGGGTGCAGGGGGGCATAGTCCCCCTGCTAGCACAAAAAAGGAAATCTTATTTTCCTTTTTTGTGAAGTTGCGGTGCTGTCAATATTGTGAGTGTTGACCATATGGTGTCAGCCATATGGGTGATGGTGTTTTGGGCTGTCTGTGTTCTGTAGGTGATCCGTGACAGGCACATACTTTTAGTTGCTAAGAGATAGAACCCACACTAAATATATGACACAAGAAGTTTATGTCTCATTAAAACAAACTATACTAATAAAACATGCCATAATATTGAAATAGTTTCATATGTTTACAGATTAGTGCTAGGCTAACTGCCCTCGCAGGCCATTTTAAGCCCAGCTAAATTTACAGTTTGGTACTTGGAAGTACTTATTTTGTTTTGTACTTAGATTAACCCAATCGATTCATGAAAAAGATTCCATAGTGACTTATGAAACACAATGAACAAGTATCTTAGGGGATGAGTAGTAGTACATATTTCTTGCATTGTCTTAAGATTTTATCCTTTGTAATTTTTTTACATTTTCATTTTATTTTATTGGTCTTAGAAAGACTTTAATGGTGAAATATGTTACATATTTAATTTCTAATAAAGTTTTACATTTTTGAAAAGTTAAAATAACTTATTAGTCATCATATTTCTGTATCTGTGACATACAGAGGTGTTCCATTAGAGTTCCAGAAGCTGTAGCATCTGACTATTGAAAGACAGGAATTATAAGGCATCTTCCTATGGGAAGGGTTCAGGGCAAGTGTGCCATGGTGCCAACTAAACCTACAGTATCTGAAGGAACTGTGAAATGTGTTGCGATGTACGTGTTCCATGGGGTGGAAGTATGGAGTTAGCATCATTCGTGGAAATGGGTGAAAAGCTCTCATTCTTCCCTGAACTTATAATAACATCACATTTAAGCTGGCAGTCATCTCATATAATTCTGCTGCTGACTGATGCTCTTTGAACATAAGAAGAAAAAAAAAAATATATATATATATATATATATATATATATATATATATATATATATATATATAAAGAGGAAGAGTCTTTTTATACTTTTTATATATAAATTTATCTCTTTGTGTGTGTATATATATATATATATATATATATATATATATATATATATATATATATATATATATATATACATACATATACATTTCCCATCCACATGGCCAAAAGTAAATTTCTCCAAACTACATTTTGCTTATACCATAATCCGAATTTGCACTTCTCCAAAATGGCATTTTGCGATCACACTGCAGTATGTATGAACAAATATACTGTTGTCACTGTAGTACAATCTCAGAGTTAGTATATAAAATTAGCAGGGGGTGCGGGGAGTGCAGGGGGCTTGCCCCCCCTGCAAAAATTAGAGAAAATTAGTTAATGTGGTTTAACTGTTTTCATTTCGGCAAAGTGCCGTTTCAGAGAAGTGTAAATTCGGAGTTATGGTCTTGGCAAAATGTGGATCAGAGAACTGTACTTTTGGCAATGTGAATGTGATCCATATATACACATATATACATATGGGTCCCCTGTGGTGTGGCAAATGTGCATTTAGTCAGCAAATGTAGGGGTAGTGTATAATGTCAATGGTAAAGATAGCCAGGTGGTCCAAATGTCAGTGGTGTGTTTCATCGAGACAGGTGAGTGGGGTTGGAGGGGATTAGAGTATTTTTTTTGTTAGTGAGTTAGGGTTTAGACCTAGTTTAGGCCAGTGTTATGGGGGGTGGGGTAATGTTTAGATTGGAAGAGAAAATAAGTTTTTCTTTTTCAATCATTTTAGTTTGATATGTAGTTTGCTCAAAATCATGTATGTTTGAATATATTTTGTTGATGTTTGCAGTTGAATATTAAATATGTTTGATCATACATAATAGAATATCTATCTATCTATCTATATATATATATATATATATATATATATATATATATATATATATATATATATATATATATATAGTTAACTATTTTTAAAAGTTGATGCTATTAAAGGCAAGGTTTCAAAATAATGCTATGCTAGTCACTGTATGTAGAATCCATGAAAGTTATTTATTTATTTTTTCTGGAATTGCAGATGTCTGAGCTGCACCATTTGTTTTTGTATCTTTCTCTTGTGGGCAATCTCTAACCCCTCTACATGATTTCTGCAATACGGTATGTCTGAACTTTTAATACAAGTGCTTTAGTGCTTTTTCTCCTTTTTGTTTGTTTGGCTCTTAAATGTAATTGGAGCCCAGGTTCAGATGACAAATTTAATAAAGAGCAGTTTAATGTATTGCATCTGTCGTAACTGTCAGTTGTGAATTATTTGCTAACTACTGGAGTAGTTGGACCGAGTTGAGATTAGGGTGGTATTCATAGTCCCTAGTTTTACACCTTCATAGCATCTGCCTATTAAAAAAGGGTGCCATTACACCTATATGCAAATACAGTCAGTGAAGGTTATTCTAGTTTACTAAAGAAATGCAAAGGCATTTTGCTAAACATGTCTACGTATAACAAAACTGTAAAATACCTGAAGATAAGCATTGAGTATATGAGGACTACATGAAATTCATAGGCCTTATATGCCTTTTTATATACTCAGAGTTACAGTGGTCTCTGCAGCTTTTATTATTACTTTTTAAAAAATAAAGGGGTTATTATGTTTTATATAAGGGTATCTTCATGTTGACACCATGATGTTTTCATTAAACAGTGGAAAGGGGGAGGTAAGAAGACTGAAAAAAGTTTGGTTTTATCAAAAATGATTTCCCACCTGCATGTTCTTTTAAAAAAAAATATTCACATTTAATTTATATAACTGAAAAATGACCATGGAGGAGGCATTGCTTTTTGCAGAAATAAATGTTTCTGTAAGTGTGATTACTGACTTTTAATAAATGTTGAGTGCTTTGTGGTAATAATGTGCGCCATATTATGTTAGATGGTCAGAGATGTTATTTCGTGGTTGTGCAGACTCACATGTATATGACTTATTTTGCCTTTTCTACACATCTGGTATGAGACTAACTGAGTCTATCTGCATATTCCTGCAGCATTGTGGGGACAGCTGAAGACTGTGGTAGAGTCCCCCACTATCTCCAGTGCATTCGTGTGAACCAGAGACCACGTTCAGTAGATGAGACCTAGTCAAGAGGATATGTTGAGGTAAAATTCCTTTTATTACTGTGAATCATAGAGATGAATGTAAATGGCCCAGTTCGCATACAAAATGCATAAATATCCATGAACATAGATTAATAAGTTTAACACCACCATATTAACTTGTGATTACTAGAGTTAGGCAGCAAATAACTTATGAAGCCACTGACTTTTTAAAGTAAAAATACATTGCAAATAAATATGAAACAGTTCAAATGTTGTAAAATCACTGAGTTCATTTCAATAAATGTTTTTTTTCACTTATAATAGCTTTGGTGAACACTGTAAAGCTGTCATTTGCAAATGGTAAATTATTACAGCAGCAGTGTAAATAATTAGTGATCAATGAGAAAATTATTATTGGCATTTAATAATTATTTATACATGGCAGAAATGCAGTGATGTTTTGTTGACTCAACATAAATACGTGTTTACTGGGAGATTTCAGAGTGCAACTGATGAAGGAGAACAAGAGTATTGATTACAAAAAGTAGTAGGGCTAGGTGATGGATGGATGCATTAACAAACTGCCTACCTCAGTATAATGAACATACTCATAATACCGATAATAGTGCAAACATTATTTCACTATAACATTAGTTGGCTGGACTGCGAATCTGCATGTGTATGTAATAATGGAGTTCGTATCACCTATTTTTTTCCTGAGGATGGCTGCATGCTTCCATTGTTACGTTGTTTGACTTATGATCACATCAAATGTTTTTTGTGTATGGCTGTGGCATATTTGTTATGTGAGATAATGATGCAAGCCAGAGAAAGGACAACGTCAAATATGAAGAAGGCAGTCCTTAAGACATATGGCAAATGTCTGATTTGTAAAGGGGAGGCAAACAAGATGAGAGGGCAAAAGCCTGGAATCAAGTTGTAATGGACATTAATGCAGTTGGCTGAAAAAAAACACTTATTAACATAGTGCAAGAAGAGGGCAAATTATATGGTAGGACATTCTAGAACCAAGACACAAGGCAGTATGCAATTGCCCATACCATTATTTGGTCGGCCTCCATTGCTGGGCAATGTTACCTGATGCTGATTACCCAGGTAGTACAGAGGCTGCAGAGGCAGTACTGCCATGCTGAGTCCCAGATGTGCTGAGTGTTGGTGCAGCAGTCACAGGAGGGTTGGAAGGCTGAGCCACAGTGGTCGGGTTACCTCCCTGTGCTGAAAATCTTTTTTTTTTTTTTTTTTTTGGCAGAAAAGTATGACATCAAAATGGTGTGATCACACACACACACACACACACACACACACACACACACACACACACACACACACACACACTCACACAGATAAGGAGTAGGCTGAGAGAAAAAAACAAATGATTAGAACCATTTTACGTGACATACATTCTTTAGTATAATTAAATATACTTTTATTATTATATTAGCTATAGATCTTTCAAATCAAAAATAGCACTGTGAATTTTAACAAATAGTTTTTGCAATATGCATATATTTATATATGCTTTTAAAGATAAAACAAATTAAGTTAACATGACAGTTATGCTAATTTGGATGAAATTCCAATTAAAAAATTATATTTTTGTAATTAGAATATATTGGTTACCAGTGGGACTTGAATCCACCAAATATGAATATACTAGTTTTACCTTGAGCTATAAAATAAAGCATGCCTGCCTGACTGGTTTTACAGTTAAGATATGCATCCTTTAGTTGCTTGTAATGTATGGAAGAGCAATAATTTTAATAAAATCATGTTCCTTTGTGCTGCATACATACCCCTTGCAATGAAATCTCCTGGGCAGCTAAAAAATAAAGAAAGAGAGAAAAAGAGACTTGAAAGCTTTATGCATACCAGTCTTGGCTATCTACAGTTTTCTGCATCAGTTAAGGTTGCTTTATCTGTATACTTACACACCTGTGGGATATCAGTAGTTCTAAACCTATCCGGTCACTGGTTGAGTTGTGCCTGCTTGCTGCTTGTGCCATTTAAGGTCATTATAATGATGCTCGCACTGCTCCCCAGTACATGGAATGCTAGTCGCACTGGAGACAGCCTTGGCTAGACTTGTACTGAGATCCAGTATAGTTCCCCCTACAGGAGCCTATAGCTGTAGTGCTTTACAGAGAGTGTAATGAATATTCTTTACTCCTCTACACCCCATCTTTGAGCACTGAATTGGGCACCATCCTTCCCAGCTCCTGCCATGTCTTCAATGGTCATTCAATAACAATTAAATTGTTTTCCCTCCAGTTCATAATATCGTGTTTTATGGCCAGTGCGCAAACATGCACAACCATGCTAACAGCATTAGCACAATGTTAAGCGGATAGCAGCACTGCCAAACAAACAGAAAGGCAATTTATGAAACAGGAAGGAATGAATGCTGACATGGAATGACTGCATTAAACACATGGTGATTACTATTAGTAGGTGAACATTCCACATCTGCACAGAATAAGAAAGAAGGCAGTATGCATGGCAAGTGTGTCCCACACATCCTTATTCAACATACATTAATGTATGCTACTTCTTTCTTGGTAATGTTTTCATATAATTGTTTACAGGGTCAGAAGCAGAAACAAACTGTTCCACTATACCAATACATTTGGGGGATAACAACAACAGAATGGCTGTTGAAGATGATGGTGATTATAACACAGTTATATTTAAGAAGCAGACTGAGGAAATTGGCATACAGTCCCCAAGTTTAATGGCAGATTCTCATACTCCACAGCATGTTAATAACTCTACAGGAAGTGACAGTGCATCACAAAGTCATATACATGCTGACATTACTTTCCCGCTTGTATGGGGAAAAAAGATGCACCTCTGCACCAGTATCTCCAAACCCAGATAAGCACTTTCAGCATGATGGCAGAAAGTCAGAGGTCCACAGTGACACCTTTACAATGGGAAGTCAGGTGCAGGAATTTGTCACAGCTGCCCCAGAAAACACTTAATGCATTGGCTATCCAACAGCAAATGTGCCATGATGTTGTCAGATCACTGTCACAGAGAGTCATCTGGGAAAGGGTCAGAGTCCAGCAGGGTATACGTAAAAATGTTCTACTCTACTTGGAAATGGCAGAGAGTAGGGATCATGCCATGATCACACTAATGTGTAGTATGATGATACAACAAGCATCCATGGCCTCCTCCATTCATATACTAGTTAGGACTTACCAGAGTCAAATAAGAGTCAGTGCCAAAAGGGGAAGAGGACAAGGTACTGTCCAGACACATGACTACAAGTGCTTCTCAAGAAAGTATTGTAATTAGTTGGCAGGAACAAGCACAACAGATTTCATGCAGGATATGTCAACATTCATCTACACCTAGCAAGACCTCTCATTCAAGGTTCCAATCCCACAGTCCTGTCAGTTCGGTGTCTGTAGTATCACCTGCATTAAGAAGGTCAGAACACTGGACCAGCTCATCATCCAGCTCTCAAGACAGCCCCTCTTCAAAATCACTTGCACTGTCTGCTAGCATATTTTTAGAAGATGCATATGACACATTTCATCTTGACACTGTAATTCAAGTGTGACATTTCTGTCACACACAAAGTGGCCTTCACACACACACACACACACACACACACACACACACACACACACACACACACACACACACACACACACACACACACACACATTAATGTTTAATTTGAGGGGGACTACAGTATTAAGTAAACTAAAAAAAAGTGGGTAGTGGAGACATGGGACACTTTTCAACTGTATGAATTTCATTCTTGCAATGGTACTACTTAAAACCTCAATGAACTGTGGAAATAAAGTGGTATGTCATAACATAAGATTGCAGTGATTAATACAATTAATGCTATATGGATTACCATTGTTATAACTGGCAGATACCTTTAACATAAAGGTAGTAATACATAACTATTCAGGGAAACACTAAGAGAATTAAGATTAAAATGAGTATCCTGCAATGTAAACAGATACTGCTGCCACTTCACTCTCACCACTGTGCAAATGATGATGCTTTTTGTCTCTGAGGATACAAATTATTGTGAGTGACAAAATAAAATAATCTGATGTTCAATATCTCAACAGACAACACAGTTCAAACCAAGGAGCATTATATAATATAAAGAACAGTATGATATGTTTTCATTCATTTGCAAGGTATGAACTCTTGTTAAATAGTGAAGTAACACTTTAGTAATTGTACCACTTCTGGACATTCAGCATGCACATACTTAGATACACCACCTCAACAGGACTTATTGTGAAGAACAGTTAAAAATGTGATTATTCATTATATGATTCCTTATGACTTCACTGATCAGGAATAAGTGAACATTCAGGCATGACTTTTACCAACAATAATGTAAGCACCTGCTCTGAAATAAAAAAACAATATTATTTAAAGGTAAACAGTGACTGTAGATTATACATCACACATCACAGCCCACATATATCTCTGTATGCATTAATTTTAATCTGTGTTTTTTACAAGAAAGAAAACACTAACCTGAATGCCATGGCTCACAGTTCTGGACTAGATGCAATCTCTTTACATGCCAAGCCATATGCTGTGCATGAACCTGCCAGATGGCTTCCCTTACTACTGCTAATAATAATAATGGTCATCATTAGTAAAATTAGGACTGGAACAGGGAGCTGCAGTGACAGCATGGGCCACTTCACCAGCAGACTAGACATGATCATGTTGTGCAGAATGTAACATACAGTAAACATCCTGCATGCAGTAACTGGGCCATACAGAAGGACACCCCCAGACTCATCCAAGCACTTATGACTCTTCAAGAGGCCAAAGATCCACTCATTGACAATATGAGTCTGGGACAAGTCTGTGCTGAAGTTTTATTATGCAGCTCCACTTAGATTGTTCACTGGTGTCATGAGCCATTGTTCCAGTGAAGAGCCATCATAACAAGAAAGAAAAAAAAAAGAGAGAGAAATGGGGAGAAAAATAAAAAGTGCTTTATTATTCTGAAATATATTTTACCATAAGTAATCAATTAAATGGAAAAGAAAAACATTATTCCGCTTACCAATAAGATGACTACTGGGCATCCTACCATGCAGGAAGAGGTGGTAGAGTGAGCTAGTGTGTAAGACATGGAAGTCATGTGCGCTGCCAGCATGCTGGGTAGACACTACCTGGTAACCGATGGAATTGTAGCCCTTCTAGTTGTGGTACTGCTCCTACTGTGGACCAGATGGGGCTCTGATTTTAACATGGGTGCAATCTATCACACAGCATACCTTAGGGAAATGCGCCACCCCATAAAAGGCACACATAGTCCTGAATTGGTCCTTAGGTTACACTGGAAATAGATGTATTGATCCACATGTACCAAGTGTATATCCAGGAACTGTTGAAGCATCCCTAAGGCAGAAGCTTATGAGATACATAAAGTGTCCCCAGTCAGCCTCTGGAAGGTCCATGTGGCATGTATATTGAGAGCTATACATACCTTTGTATCCATAGGGATAGAAAGGTCATGCTCCTCCCCCCAGTGCACCTGTGGGGGGCATACATACTCAGTAAGACCCTTAAAATAATCTCTGTTCACTCTGAACCTAACAAGTATCTTCTGATCATCAAAATTATTGGGTTATTCTCTGTGTATATCTCCTAATTCTGGGCCCATGAAGAAGTGATAGCATCGTTGTATAGATAGAATAGCAGTGGCTCCACTTTTTTATTGGAAATCTGTGGATGTCACAGAATAGTGCAAAACTTTGACTATGAATCTCAAGTAGGTGGGATAATGCTTCATTAGCATACACTATTTTACATCATTTCTCATTTACATCTCATTAGGACTTAATTTGCTTAAGCTTATTTCCAGCCATTGTGCATTATCATATGTGGCGTCTAGAAATCATGACTTTGCTGCACTCATCCACAGATAGTGCAGATAGTCCTTATGCATACACATAACAGCTATGAGTACCACCCTAAGTATCACTGATTATTACTTAAAAAAGGCTGTCATTTTAAGTTCAAGGTTTTTCCAGTGTGCACCATCTGCACTACTGTTGCTGCCCACAGCCACAAGTAAGAGGTGGTTGTCAATCTTTTATTGATTAATAATTGTACAGAAGTCAACATACACATGCACACACACACAGATACACACACACACACACACACACACACACACACACACACACACACACACACACACGCACGCAAACACACACACGCACGCATGCACGCACACACACACACACACACACACACACACACACACACACACACTCACACACACACACACAAATACATTACTTTGCTTGATCTTTGCTTGTTCTAATATCTTCTAGCTAATGTATTTGTATGGCAGTAAAACAAGTAACTTTTTGTGTTAGGATAGACTACCTCAATCTGCACAGCATATTTGTATATCTTTCTCTTGACAATAAATGATTTGTTTGTCTAACATTTAATATTAAGCTAAAATTCATTAACATTCATTGCCCACTATTTGTCTTGATTATGGCTTAGAAGTTATTTCTCTGTTTACATCGAATCAGCTGTATTTAACTGCTTTTTTCTTAGTTAGTCAGTTATGTCTTTTTTAAACATCTATATGTGAGTTCATATTGCCTATTTAACCTAGTTCTGGCTCCAGGCTAATGATCTCAGAGCACTTCTGATTTGGAAGCTCAGTGATTGTATATGGTCATTATCTTTTTGTGCTTAATTCTGCTATTTAAGTTGACTGCTTTTTTTAAATGTTACTGTTAGTTTAACAACTAGCTTCATACCTTTAGCCAATTTTCACTCATTTGTGAGCATTAAAATTCTGCTTTAGTGATGGGATTTATTTGCCCTGTCCATGGAAGGATTATTTCATGTTTCACTAACTTCTCCTACGTGTAGTTCAGTACTTTTATCACTGATGGATTGATGCTTTTTACTCTTCTTCATTTATTATGCTTTTTTTTAATTGTATGTGAGATTTTTTGGAAGTTCTATCTCACTTGGAACATGAGTTTGGGTATAATTTGTAGATCATTTTTCTGCTAGTGTTTTGGGCATTTTCCTTCTATCATTGCATACAGTAACGTTTGGCTTTTCTAGAATTCTGAAATGTGGTCCTGTTTTTCATAGGACATACATTTGCTACACTATATTGCTATTGTACACATTGATATTTATGGATTTTTACTGAATGACTGTCCTTTATGGAACAACGTGGCAGATGATTATTACTTGAGCAGTGCCTTCTTGGTTGATAGTGCTGCTATTGCTCAAATGATGCCTTTGTTTTTGGTTATTAATAGGTTCATAAGTGAGTACTAGGCTAATGTCCACTACGGCCTTTACAAGCCAAGTCATGCAATCCAAATGAGTCCCACAAGCCACTGTATCCCATATGTTTATATATGGGGGTGTATGTCAGTCAGGATATGATTTACTGACTACCTCTTTCTATCGGAGACATGGGTGGCAGAGTGGGGGTGAATTTCTGATTTTCCATCCACCGATTCAGGATATGCTTGAATAGGGTTAGGGAAGGGCTCTGTTTCACATGGATAAAGAGCATATTTCAGAGAACAGGGATTCTCCAAGATATATATCTGTTTCTTTAGCATGTCCTATTTATGTTAGAAGCAAAACATAGGTCCTTAGATGTAGTAATTCTGATGCTCATTTTGCAGACATGCAAAAAGTCCACTAGTGCAGGATCCAAGTATGCTCCATATGCCAAGCATAGATCACCTCTCAGCAGTCTGTAGGACTAATTGATGCCTTTAAGGTCCTCTTCTTTATTTAGGGATGCAAGGTGATACAGACATTTAAAACCTGGTTTGTATTTTGTGATTATCTCTCCAGTATTGAGCCAGTGATTGCTCAGAGACTAATTATATATTTTAATGTCATTTGAATCAGTCTTTTTCTATACTTTAGATCTCAGCTGTTCATTGTTTTTGTCCTAAGAAACATTATTAGACATCTTGCACTTTTGTTGGCATTCATATTTTGGTGCCAAAAGTAAAATTAAAACTTCAAGTTCTATGTGACCAAACAACAAACCTGGTGGTTACCTAAGCAGAGTCAAAGAAAACATAACTAAACCTCTACCAGTCATGTTAAACAAAATGTTGTGGGGACATGTCCACTATCTATGACAACAGAATGTACTATTACAAGTTAACAAAGGGGTTGGTCCTACCTCACCCCATTTCAGACCCATCAATCTGAGGAGTATTCCATGTAAAATCATAGAGTCATAATGGAGTTAATGCAAAAGAGTATGGGGACTTACTTCTGTTAGATACTTAATAGTGCAGGCTTGCTATGTTGGGAATTTTTTTGAGTCTTGTGACAATCTTAAAAGAGGTAACAGCAGTATCTGATGATTGCTTGAAAGGGCATACCTGATTATCTTGACCTTGTTGAAGCATTGACACTGTTCTACATAAGGAAGTAAGTCACGACTTAAAATCATTAAATGTCAATTCCTATATAATTCAATGGGTAAAATGTTGGTTAAATGACAGAAGACATGTCAGTATAGGAGAGTTACCTACCTTTCTCAATATATGCCAACAACGGTGTCCTGCAGGACTTTGCACTGGGTCCACTTTCTTTTTAACCATTGTTTTCAGATAAAAGGTAGGAAATTGTCCATTGCTTACCAAATTTGCCGATAACTGCAAACTGGGTAATGAAACCTTAATTAAGAGATACTGAGTTTTCTCTAGATGGTCTACGAAATACACATCTGGTATAGTCATGCCTTCTCCTTTAATATCAATAAATCTTAAATCACGAGACTTGACAACAAGAACATAAAATATGGCTACCAAATCAGTGCTGAAATCATAAAAAGTAATACCATCATTAAAGATCTAGTGACACTAACAGATAATTTAAACTCTGACCAGTGTATATCTAACATGTGCATATCTAGTCACTCTGCTGATATCATTGTACTATCTTAGACTTTTCTGATCTCAGCTAGCACTGCATAAAACAATGTTTTGTAGTATTCTCACAAATCACAAAAAAGAGCTGGAAACCCTGCAATGATTCCTTACAAGAAAGCCATAGAAGTGTAAAACTGGAAGTATTTAGAAAGGATTTGGGGGCTCTTATATTTTTAGTATGTTTTTTGCTAGCGGAAACATTAATTGAATAAATTGTGCCACTGTAATACTCCCAGTTTTTTTAAATGTGCTTTTAAGTAGAGGTATTCCACAATTCTCTCAGAAGTGGGAGGAATTACAATACTGGACATGCAAAAATTATGCTAATCAGCTTCCAGATTTTGGGCTGGATGCACCTAATTTTCAAGAGCCTTTGTCTAGATTTTCAATGTTTGTAGGTTGAGAGGCATGTGTACTTGAAATGAAACAAGTTGAAGCACAAAATGTCAATAGTATAACCTATATTCTGTTCTGTTGTTTATAATACATTTATTTTCTAAGATATAATATTTTTGTATTCCATAAAAGCTGAAACAAGAGTACTGAAAAATCTGGAATGTCTGTCCTTGGCAAAGGTCATTCACTCAATGATCAGCTATGTATAAAACATGATTTTCACATTGATAGAACTTCATGGTCTAAAAGGACATCACTTTTATAGCTAAAATATTATTTTTCTTGAAGTTATCAAGCTTCAACTTTGTTTAAGTATGGGGTGTAAGGAACTCTGCCACTTGTGATGGATGGGTTTAGCCGCCCTCCTCAAAAAAGAGTGTTTTAATTTCACTTTGTTCTTTTGTGTATTTGAACTCAAAGAAAATGACATTTAATCAGTACTACAATACATTAGGCTATGGCTATTTCCTTGGTCCCCATTTTTTACAAGAGAAAATGCATCTTTATGCAAAGAAATACAGAAAACTATCAATAATTCATATCATATGAATTGTCTGTTCCTCCTGCAAACATGAAAAAGGGATATCAAGTATCATATGCTGTACAGCAAAATCAGGGCTTTCCAAATTCAAGCGGTCAGTTCAACTTGCCATGAGTGAAGTTATTTTTTTACTCACTTTCACGCTTTCACAAGAAATCATATAATAAAGAAAACAGCAATGCTGCCACTAAAATAAGATAAATAAGGTATCCACACTCCTGAACTATAGCTGGTGTGGCAGTGGCAATAAAAAAAACACTCCCCAACATTGCTGGGCAGTTTTCAGATTATATGTATTTTTTCACTTAGCATAAATTACTAGTGAAGGAGTGTTGACTAGCAGTCAAAACTTAAAGCAGTACACACTTTCAACGGGCTCCTTGAAATTAGTAGTTAGAGCTGGGATAATGGCTAATCCTCACCTCCCAAACACAAAGTATGGGGTTTGACTCTAACTTTGAGATGTTGGCTACACTCAACATTGCCTTTCAGGGCAGTTAGTCCGCCTAATACTCACCTATGAACAACTATAAGCAAGCACTTTGAATTACTCACCCGCCAGCAACCTGACAAATAAAATACTAGAAGAAACTTGTCTTTAAGTTATACATGTAACGATCCAACATACTGTTTTTAAATACAACAAACTTTTATAGAAAATATACCTCTGAATGATTTAACTGTCAGACATTTAGCAAACCTGCCTTGAACTATGCGCATGCAATGTACTTCCACAAATAGAGCATCTGAGCCTTTGATGTCAGTTTCAATCACACAGTACAAAGCTTCTTGCCTCATGTAGAGTACTTCCCTCACCTGTGACTATCTCTGCCTTTAAATAACTGATGTCCTGCAACCCTAGAAAAGCTGAAACCCACCTGACTACCACATGAGCTGATCATGTGATAGCTTCAGCCAACTTACATCCATTTATACTGACAAACATAATAAAGCTACAACATGCAATCCTACTTGTATTTATTTATTTATTTGTTATTATTACCTATCTTCAGAAATGTCACATACTCTGCCAGATGTTAACACTGCACCATAGTACCACAGTACGTGGGACTGTCAGGGTGGTATACCCGAGACACAAGTACTAAATGCAATCCATGGGAATAAGACTTGGGAATGAAATGAAGTCCACTCTAGAAACAAGCACTATTTAAATGTTTCCCATCAGTCCAGGGCATTTCTGAGTAGCTACTAGATGTGTACTAAATGAATTAATAGCTTGTGACCAGGATATGGGATGGCTATCTCCTCAAGACATGAACATGTTTAAAACTGCATCATGAGGTAAGGTGAGGTGATGGGATGGCAATAATGTATTACACCATGCAAAGTTAATCTTTTTGTGTAAATAAATTGTGAGTACGAGCCAAGCTTAGGTTCTTGGAAAATGTTAAGTTTGCCTGTATCAGTCTGTGTTTGAAGTGTCAGAAATCACAGCAGTTTAACTATAGTAGTTAACAGCGCTAAACATACATGGTAAAAGAAAGACAGGCTCCTGATACATGGGTTGTAAGACACCAGTCCTTGTTTTGTACTGAAGGTACATTTGACTTCATGTTGCAACTTGTTGTAATCTAGAAATGTAGTAAACTGATGATTGAGGTTTCACAGTACCACATACTGGCTATTATTTTGCACAGTTACACCAGAAAGAGTGTGAGGAGTATTACCCTTGATGATTGCTACAGCCAAAATAAATAAAAGAAGGTGACACAATTAATGTCTTGGCTAACCATGGTGTTAACATATCATTGCTGCTGCCGTGTGCTATTGCTTCAAATGCATATGTAAGGTATAAAGACATTAACCATTATGCCAATCCCACCCCTGCACATTTGTTTACCAGGTAGGTCCACTGGGCACGCAGTACCTTTTCAGAGGCAACCTAAGAATAATGACTAGCTAAGTGACATTTTTGAGGTTAAAGAGTAGGCAAATTGTGACTGAGGGAATCAAACCCTGTGCCACGAGTCACACATTGTGTGGCACGAAGGAGGCAGCACTATGATTTATGCATGTTTTGAGCCATGGTGTACACAGCAGTGTGAACATGAGCCCAAGGATACAGAAGACATGTTTTGCATAATCGTTAGAGATACACATTCAGGTGTCTCTCACAGAGCATTGAAGACAGCTGTGTGCACTGCAGCTAGTCATGACATTTTGTCACCTACTTTTATCCATTTTGACTATGACAATCTTGCCTACAAATACCCAGCAGGCTTCTCTGCACTGTGATCAACTCAAATGGATTCTTGTATCGGTACCAGTTTAACTTTATCAATCCCTGCAATGGTCCTTATTTAAAAAGAAGGAAGAGGTTCAGAAACACATCATCTGCGGTACTGTCTGAATTCTTACAGACAAAACTTTCACAAAGCTACCAAAGTCTATAAAGATGCTGCTATATCTTTAAGATGTACAACCCAACAAATCAGTGGGTGTAGTACAATGTTTCACTGCTCAGCATGATTAAAAAATCATAAATACATACAAAACAACAAACAGTTAAGCAAACAAATAGATAAACAAGCAATGAGCGATATTACTTAATGTCCCATTCACCACGTCATTCTGAAAATACATATTTTTCAGGATAATGCAATATACAAATATAACTGAAAACTCTGGCACAGGTTAACAAAATGTTCTGAATCTGGTTAAACATTTCTGTTCCACATCTTAAGATTCTTCTCATTGATAGGATAGGCACTGATACCTTTTCAGTGTGCATCTGATACCTTCACATTAATTTTGTTTAACTACCTAAGAAGTGATCACACTAAAGGTAATATTTTGCTCTGGACTTATGTAATTATTGCATGGTTATAAAATTTCTTCTGTGACATAATTTCCCATCACAAAACTGTGTGATATTTTTTATGTCTAAGCTCTCCATAACCACCAACAATTTGTGAGTGTCCCAAATCATAAAAAAGACCCATTCTCTGCATTATTCACCAGAAAAAAAAAGCCAATCTACAAGAAAGTTAAAGATAGGGTATAAACTTCAAATCAACAACCTATTTCTGCAAACTAAGCTGGCATACTCACCAAATGATCATTGCAAACTTTTCTGTAATGGCAAATCCATCATTGCAAGTGTATGCAGTGACTAGTAATGCATGCGCTTTTGCAACCTCTGTACATTGTGACAAACTGGTACCCATACATTTGTTGAAGGAAGAATTTGCTTTTCAGTAAGACTATAAAATATCTGTACAGAAATTTTAAACATCTTAAAACCATCAAGCAAAATTGTTAAGCTTATAGATTAAGTTGAAACTCAGATATGTACCACGGAGGATAAGGTTAATAAGCTCCACTCATCTGTTATTAGGAACTCAAGCTTGATGAAATTGTTGGTTCTAATGGATGTAAAATCTCAGTACCAGTGATATAAGTTGACCATGAGTAAGTACCACCTGCAAATCTTTTACAATGCATGCTACATATTGGTTCATAGGTTCATAGATTAGTACTAAGCTAACTGCCCTTGTGAGCCATTTTAAGCCTAGCCAATTACCCCTTGTGAGACTCAAATCCTGTACCTTGTGTTTGTAAGGCAAACACCTTAACCATTAGGCCACTCTATAGCAGGCTTGTCACCCTGCACACTACGTTATATCATGGAGAGAGCTCACAGAGTCTTTCATCCTGCTCTATTGGAAGGGAAGCTGCTAGACCATTGTATATCCATACGTGTTTTCATTAGAATTAACAAATATTAAAATCAGTAAAAGGTGAAACCTCAGTCAAATGGAGGCAGTAGGAAATTTAAATAAGAGCGTGTCTGCTTACCAGAATGAAAATTGAAAGGCAACTGATGGTACCTAAGGTGCAGCAAGTAATTCAAAAGAATACTGACTTCAAGGTGGTTCCAGCCCGTGCTTTAGCTGTTAACTTGAATGGCACAGAGTGTAAGGTCAAGAATACCGACGAAGCTTTAATCCTAATACATCACTTGTTTAATGGAGAATTACAGTATCAGATAGAAAATTGTGCTATTAGTGTTATATTTGAATGTGCTGCAGTATCAGACCTATTTCCTTCCTATACAATGGTATTCTTCAGCTTTTCATATCTGCCACTCCCTAATAGTTGAAAATGTTTAACTGCATCACTCGTGTTAGCATAGTTATTGTTCATTTAAGAATCAAAAGAGAAACCTGCTTGTTATTGTGATTAAAAATCATCATACTTAAATAACCCGCTAAATTAAATAAAACATTATGTTACATAAATAAATAATTATAATAAAATGATATGCAAAATATACCATAAATTACAAGATTTTATACACTTCAAGCCTAAAAAAAAAAAAAACAATAAATATATAAAAGAAACAGATAAGCTGCATATACTACATTTTATTTAATTTAGAGCTTTTTAATGTGAAGTATAATCTGCTTAGTTAGGTTGTATGGTTTTAAGAGTATGAGAGGGGTTGGCTTAGTGACATCAGAAATGAATGGTCACATGGTGTACTAGCGGGTTATTTAAGTATGATGATTTTTAAATAGTTTATTGGATGAATAAAAGCACTTATGATTGAAATAAAACGCTTGGGATGATTTCATTTTTAGTCCTTTTCCCCTCAGTAGTTTAAAGTTTAATATTTTTGGTTTGTTTTTTGCTGTGAGTTCACAGTTTATTATTGCAATTGTTAGTAAGAGATTTCATTTTTAAATAAACACTGTCATATCTTTAATCTGCAGAATGAAGATTCATAGATCTCTTCGCTATAGTGTATAGGTCTTTCTTTTCTTCCCTTTCATGACATATACAAATAAATTGACATTTTCAGTATGCTATGTTCCTTCCTGGTAAGATGTCTAGGCTGTGCTTGCATCCTTGCTTGATTTATGGCATTGAAACATACTTCTTAAACTCTTAGCACACAAAATCTGGACAAAGACTTACATAATAGGGGGGAGGGCACAAAGGCCAAAAACTAGGGACACATTTTAAATACTGGTCTTGTAAACTTAGATAGTTGCTAGAATAACATGATTTGTGTTTGCATGCATTTTCTGCAGGATATGACTTTGAAACTCAAATGTATGACATTATTTTAGTGACTTCAATTCTCAATGATTTGCCAGAAAAACACAAGTTTTATGAGGAGCAGACCAGAAATATGAGTAAAAAATCTGGGCATTCTGCAAATATCTGGACAGTTGAGAGCTATGCATTGAAAGTGTGAATTATTTAAGACTCAAATTCTTTCCTGTAATTTTATGTATATCTATTTAGTAAGGTATTGAAAAGAATGTGGCTATTGTTATTAAGCTCAAATAGATTATTGGTTAACTGTTGGAACAGTAACCATTTCCATTGTGTCTTGCATAATTAAGGAGGGTTGAAGCACTGTACAGTTGACTTGTATGCTTCAAGTATGATCATTGATGTGATTGCTCTCTTAGTTTTTTGGGATAGAAAGTCATATTTTTTCTAATTTTTCGGTGTTGTAAAGGATTATTTTGTGCTATTAGAATTTTCTCATTTCTTTATTTCTATTAGGGAAAATGAATTTGATTTAGCTGATGTCCTTTTTATTATGTAGTATAACATAGCATGGAGGTTTATCCAGATGAATGCCCAACAAATAAGAGAATCAGGCCAGGATAAGGGAGAGTTTAATGCTGCAGTTCTACGATTTGGTTATTAGTATATTTTATTAGGAGTGATAGCCTTTTTTACATGGGAGAACATACACTAGAGGAGAATCATGGAAATGGTGGAGCTATCTGGGCTTCCTGTAATGGAAATCACATGTAATCTCTGCCTTTTTTAAATAGGATAAGTTATTCAGAAGAACTGTAAAGCATCTAGAATACCTTTGTGGCATATTTCTGCTTAAGGAGAGGCTGGAACAAGTGGCTCCAAAACAGGAGTCCTCTAAGAGGTCCATGACAGCTATGTCCTAGTAATGGAATCCTGGTGGTTGACTGACTGGAGAAACTCTGGTAAAATACTTTTTTTACTTGTTTTGCCAGATGAAACCTTGGTGATAAAGACATTAAATTACAAGGACAGTATTTCCTGTATATGAATAGCCCTTAGACGTTAATTTCCTTTTTCTTATGTATACAAGATAGAGAATATTTTCAAAAAGAGATAGAGAGAGAAAGAGAGACTTGTGCCAAATTGATTTATTGAACAGTGTGATTTCAGAGACTGTCATAAGTGAGAAAGATATCATGTACCAGTACAAACTGGTGATACTAATGTGGCTAAAGGACTGAACTATGTGTTTTACTGTAAGCACCTTGTTTTTCATTTTTTACTTTTGGCTACATTCTGATTAACCAGTATTTTTTTAATGTTCTGCCATTAAACATGTACTGTTCTGTGAGAAACTGGATGTGTTCACTGCCTGCAAACTTCATATCTTGTTGTGAATACAGGTAAGTGCTACTTCTGGCCTTTTAGTTCCATCTGTCACTATCAGACAGTGATGTTCACATGAAGTGAGAAGAAATTGTTGTTCTCCTGACAACTGAAGAGTAGGGTAAGTACCTAAAAACAGTCTAATGGTGTTCCTGTCCCACAAGATATAAGATGCTTTAGAATAAATGCTATTGATGATTGCAACCAAGAGTGTAACTAGGCGTAAAGAGTACATTTTTATGAGCATCTCTCAAGAAATTTATGGATCAGATTGTACAGAACTGTTTAGAACTTACTGAACTATTGTCTTCTGTGCATTGCTATACAAAACATGCTTTCCAAGAAAACTGTACTTCTATAATAGCCTATTTATGGTTACAAGAGGCAACAACTAAAAGTAAAAGTCCCTTTCTGAAGTGTATAAGGCAGCATTTTTGAGTACATTTTTAAATGATAGGTGGGTGGTGGGAGGCAACAGCATAAGGTTTGGTAGAAAATATACATTTCTGACTACACCCCTGATTGCAAGCAGTGTCAAAGGGATCAATCTTTATCCAAGTCCATAGCAAAACCAAGAGCAACATCCCCTCCTATGCTACTGAGTAATGGTGAAGATCTGGTGACATTTAGAAGTTTAACTAACCAGGAGGGCTGAGATTAGTAGCATTGTGCATGTATTCTGGTAAGCCAGTCTCTTGTGTGTGAGTGTGTATGTGTGTGTGTGTTTGGGGGGTCCTTGCATACATTCAAATTTCCAGCTTGTGTTGTAGCAACCTTGACTAGGTAATGAAAAAGTAGCAAGGCCAGACGTCACCTCAGAGGTTTCAAGCCTTTAAAATGTACAAGTTGGCCTTGTGTAGTGTCGAGGTAAAAAACTGATTTCTCAATTATTTGATGTAGATCATAGTCTGAGATTCTGGATGAATTCTGAAGGTGTGAATAACCAAGAAACAGTAATGAAAGTTATTGTGATCGATACATTTAAAAGAGATTTGCAGTAATGAGTCCTGTTCTCGTTAGACTCACACGATGCTATAAGTTTTGTGACTTTAGGAGAGAGAATACTATGCTATGAAAATATGAATAAGAATCAACTGCCAAAATAGTGGAGAAAATAGAAAATAAAGCAAAAGAGCCACTGTCTTTCATGCTGTGCTTGGTGAGCTGTAGGTAAGGGCATATAACTAAGTAATATGAAGAAGAGGCTAAACTAGGAACTTAGCTGAACACAACTAAGGAGACGAAAAGGGGTGATGAGGCTACATAACACAATCAGCCAATGACTCTCCTGGGTGATACTGCATGCCTTTACTGTGCTACTTTAAAGTGAATGAAGCACACAGCCAGAATAGATTGGCAGGAGTTACGGGGACTAATAGGCACTAATAGTATGATTACGTTGGACAAGCCAACATTTATCTGCCAGAAAAAAAGACCCTTTATGATAGAAAGAATATATTCAGGGTAGTGCAGAGGATAGTTCTGCTGCACCCCCTGCAAGTTAAGCCTTATGTTGATGAATACAATGACCTTGTCTATTGTATTACTAAGTAAAAAGAGAAGATCGTATGCCAGTCTTTGTCTTCACTGTCAGTGGAGAGGACCTAACCCTGGTTTCAGAAATCCTTTGATTCTAATGCCAATAATCAAAGTTCCATTTGAAAGTACTGCAATAAAATTTGACAGACCAAGCTGTTCAAAGCTGCCGAGAGACTGGCCTATTGCCCTGCTGTGATATTGGAAAAAGATAAATGTTTATTTTCAATTGTCTTCTGCACTTCTGTTTTAATACATATCACTGTAATCTGTAAAACTGTTTTTTTCCACCTGCCCGCCCAGTTGTTCTGGACTGGTGGTCTTAAGTCTTGGTGGCTTTGAGCTGCCCACCTCTGGTATAAAGCTGATACTGGACACTCCCCCCAGTCACATTACATCAGCTCATTCTACTGTTTATAGTGAGGACTTAGCAAAGGCCCACCCCTTTAGCTTCTGAACCTTCAATTATCTCATTATCTTCTGTCTCTTCACTTTCTACTATTAAATAAAAAAAAAAACTGTACCTCTTTCTACTTCATTTTGCTGTTTGCCATATTTATTGCTGCTTGTTGGTAGCCTCAATAAACTGATGACAGTATTCTACGGAATCATTGCTTTATTAGTGCTGTCTGATACTGTTGTGATTTGTGAGCTATTGTTTCAAAGCAATCTACTGATTAACTATATTTTATTGCTATCTACTGCAATTCATTACTGTTTAACTGCATTTTACTGCATTTTGTTGCTGTTTAACTGTATTTTTTCATACTGCAAGTGCTATTCTTTTGACTATAAGTGATTAATCTGTGCTTCATTGTGAGTTTTTTCTTACTGAGTTCTTAACCTTAAAATTGAGTAGCATAGTCTAAATACAGGTCTGCAGCATCCACAGCTTCAGCTGCATGGTTTTAAACCCTTTTTGAGGTATTCCAGCTATAAGTTAACTGTTTTTCTGCAAAAAAAAAAAAAGTTCTAAGCTTATTTTCCACCCTTCCTGTTACTAGGGTAGTCCAGATACAGATTTGCTGTATCTAGGACTATTTTGTAAGTTTCTGAGTTCCCCAGACCTTTCTGTATTAGAGGGAAGCCGTCCAGCTTATCAGTGGGAGTGGTAAGCACTAGGTAGCCTATTTACCACAAGAGGAGTGGTTTTTGGCTCTGAAATTGTAGTTTATTGGCCATTTGGGCAGATTTTTCTTATCCCTTTCAGCTTTCTCTTCTGTCTTCCACTTTAATTAGATTGTTTGCCTAGCACTTCATCAGGCTTTTTGTAGCAAGTATTGTAGCATGCATAATTGCTATCAGCACTAGATGTACTATAAGGAAGCAGCTCTAGCACTTAGTAATGATACCCATCCCTCCTGGCATGTCTAAAGGTCAGTTTCCTGTGCTTTTTCTTATTAACCCGGTGAACTAGGGCATTCTGAGGCAGTGTAGCAACTGCCTCATGTACACAGACAACCCTCTCCTCTTACCTCCTAACACTCAGACTTAGACTTATGAGAGATGCACTTATATCTCCAAACTGGAAGCTATGCACTCTCCAGCCAAGACCGGAATAGCTGGTCAAGAGGAGAAGGTCAACACCTGCATCACACCACATGGAACACATAGTGCTACAAAACACCTACCATCACAGCCCTCACATAAAAACACAAACCGCACACCCACCTTCGTTGAGGCTCTCAATGGAAATCTACCCAAACAGCAGTGACCTCCAAGGCAGAAACGTGCTCAACCACCACAACACAGCACAAACCACAAGACACATAGCTCACCTACACAGTGTGCCCCTCAACCTAAGTCCCTAAGGCAAAACAGCTTGCCCAATACAATAATCATAGGTGACTCAATAGTGAGGCACACTGATGTCCCGCTCATTAAGTTGAATAAGGAGAAGGTAACAGTCAGCTGTCTATCAGGTGCCAGAATCTGACACATAACACATTCACTCAGGTCACTCCACAACAAGTACATGTATGACTCTGTCATTGTCCATGTGGATGTGAATGACCTGAGATGCACCTCCCTGGACTACATGAAAAGAGACATAGTGAAGCTCTCGGATTATGTGGTCCAGGCAGGTATGACTCTAGCCCTGAGCAGCATCCTACCATCACCAAGAATTCCACATGTACAAACAGAAAATGATAGACAACAACAATTGGCTAAGTATCTGATGTCATTCTAAGGGGATCCAGTATCTGTCTGCTTGGGATGACATGACTGACAGACTTCGATGTTTTGCCAGAGATGACCTGCATCTGTCACCCCTGGATTTCTGGGTACTGGCTAAAGCTCTTGCCACCCCTGTAGTGCCTTTCTTAGGTGGTGTTCCAAAGACAAAATTAACACTGTAGCAGATATAAATAAATGCAATCTGGGGGTCATGCTGCTCAGTGCTAGAAGTCTAAATCTCAAGATGCACTCACTCACTCGAAGCACTCCTCAAAATGAAGAACATCAACATTTGTGCTTTAATGTAGACCTGGTTTAAAGCAGCAGAAAGCACCCTTGCACTATCAGGCTATAACTTATTCCACACCTTTCAGCCACAGAACATGAACCGAAGCTCCAAAGGCAGTGGTGTCTCCATATTCATAAAGGATATGCACACCTCCAAACTAGTAGCCTAGCATAACGCATCTGAGATACTCCAGGTACAACTAACATTGGGTAAGATGGTGATTCAGGTCATAGCCTGCTATAGGTCCCCAACCATGTCACAAGAATCCCACTCCACATCCCTAAGCACCCTGGAAACTATTAAGATCCAACTCAACACTCTCATACGAGGTGACTTCAACTGCCCCTCCATCAGCTTGGAAAACTACTCATGCACCAATGCACTGGCCCAATGCTTCCTGGAATTCATCAGTTCCAATTCCCTGGACCAGCTCATTCTTAGCCCCACTAGAGGAAGCAACATCCTTGACCTTGTTATTACTAACATGGCCAATCATTGCTCTACACCAATAGTCAATTCCTCCCTGGTTAGATCCGATGATAAAGTAATCACCATGGAAATCCACATCTCACCCACACCCCCAGCAAAGGTATCCACCATTGAATAACTTCTCCAAAGCTGACTTTGGACTCCTAAAAACAGAAGTGGCTAACTTCACGGCACCCATGCCAATGGAAAATAGATGCATGACTGCCAAATCATACACCAATACACTGTACGAATACATACATAATGGCATGGAACTAGCCATACCCGACAGAACCAAGATGCTCTACTGCAAAAAAAAGGAAGCCAGTCTGGTATTCCCCTGCCATTAATAAACTCTACAACAAAAGGAAGAAGCTGTTGCAGAAAAAGGTGAAGTTCCAAGACTGGAAACATTCCTTTATTAGCCTCAACAAAATGTTGAGATCCCTCATCAAAACCTTCAAAGCCAACTATGAAGGCAGAATTGTGGCAGACACTAAAAACAACCACAAAGCCTTCTACAGTTACATCAAGAATCTCCATGGCAATACTCAGATTTGGTCTGAGTTACTGCACAATGGTATCTCCAACAGATATTGCCAACATACAGGCCAACAGATTCAGTGCCATCTTTACCCCTCTCTCCCCCCCTAAAGGACTAATCTCAGTACCGGAAGAATGCCAGGCACCCAACATTACTGCAGCACAGGTTAAAGCTGCATTGTCTATGGCCAAGAATACATTTCCATGAGACCCAACAATATCCCTGGCTGTGTTCTACATGAATTACAAAGTGAACTGGCTCCACATCTGCATTATCTGTTCACTCAGAGCCTCACCTCAGGCTTTGTCCCTACTGAATGGTGCACTGCTACAGTCATCCCTCTCCATAAAGGAGGAATGACTTACAGACCCTGGAAATTATTGCGCCATTAGCCTCACAAGTCTGATATATAAGGCTATGGAGCACATCACCATGGACCTAAGTAACAAGGATATAGAGAATCTTCAAACTCTAGGTCCCACGCAATTTGGTTTTGTGAAAGGTAGATCATGTCTGCTCAACCTGGTTGACTTCTTTGAGTCAGTCACTAGAGCGATGGATGAAGGTAAGGCAGTTCATACAGCCTACCACGATCTGGCCAATGCCTTTGATACCATTCCTCACTTAGGAATTATTGATAAACTCAGCAAAGTAGGCATCAATCCCTATATTGTTAGGTAGGTTTCAAATTGGCTTACAGATAGAACCCACAGTGTGAAAGTAGCAGACTCCAAGTCAGACTGCCGACCACTCATGAGTGGAGTCTCACATGGATTGGTCCTCGGTCCTCTCCTGTTTGGCATCTACTTCTCAGAAGGCCAGGCCAAAACAGAGGGACTCTGGCTGACCAGATTTGCAGACAACTGCATACTGGGAGCCATTATTAACTCCCCGAGTGATGTAGACATCCTACAGAAAGGCCTCACTGAGACCAATGACTGGTGTCGAAACCATGGTCTTAAGCTTAATGCCAAAAAATGCGTCGTCATCCCCTTTGGGAAAAACTCATTTCCCACTAATTACCACATCGATGGGATCACATTGAACACTCAAGGCATTATAAGAGGTCTGAGAACACAGATTGACAGCAACCTCTCCTTCGACCACCACATTGCCACTGTGGTCAAAAAGTCCTTCTATGTGGCACATCTCATTACCAAGGGTTTTGCATCCAGGAAGAAAGAGGTCATCATTTATCTCTACTCTTCTCTCATTAGACCAGTCATAGAGTATAATGCCCCATTTGGCATGTACCTCACTAGACACCTGCAATAGCTGGAGAGACCACAAAAGAACCTCAGGAAGAGGATCCTAGGCCTTAAACACATGTCCTACACAGACAGACCCAAAAAAACTCCAGCTATTCTCTGTCTCATCTCATCTAATAAGAGGCAATCTCTGCTTGACTTACAAAGCCATGTCTGACCCAGCTCGGTTAGAAATGCTACATCTACAAAAATCCCAGTCCCGCCATACCACATGGTCCAGAGACCTCAACCTCATTACCATGATCAAGAGAACATGCTGGAGGGACACGTTCATAACCGAGAGGCTACCTATGCTCTTGAATAGACTTCCCATATATGTCAAGCAGAGCACCTCATTACCCCTCTTCAAGAGAAATCTTGATGAGTGGATGGGGGGCAGCACAATGCCAGGGCACTTCTATGGGCTAGGCTTATAAAGGCCTCAGAGCCATTAGCCTTGTACACACCTATGAACCTATGAAATAGTGGACAGCAATATATACTTGTGTTACTTGACTATGTTACATAGTTTTCCAAAGTTGTTTACCTCTGGAAGGGTAACTCCAAAGGAAAGTTCTATGGAACTGGTATTGCTATACTACTGGGCAGGGATACTGAAAGAGGTTTTAATACTTAGATACACTCTTCAAGACTAAAGTCATGAGGCACCTGTGTTAAAACATTCATGTAAAACAAATGAAAACCTCAGTGTATCACTCCAAAATAGATGGGTTGGTAAAGTGATTTAATAGGACATTGAAAGCTATGTAAAGATACCTATTGAGAAATGTGAGAAAGATTAGGACCAGCTATCACCATATTTTATGTTCTCAGTTCAATCCTCAGGCTTCTGTGGGATTGGCTATATGATGGGTGGTGCAGAAGGTTGTTGCATATAGTAATAAAAGACATGGGAAGAAAAGAAAATACATTTTAAGAGTACCATAGGGTATTATACAAATCTACATGAAAGATTTAAAATACTCATTAGGTAAGCATACATGGAGACAGTTCTGAGTCAACAAGGAGTCTATAATGAAAATATTTGGAATAGTGTGTTTCAGATGTGGACCAAGTGTTAATTAAAGTCCCTATAACCAAAAACAAATTCCTGTCTAAGTGACAAAGACCCTATGAAGCAAAGTAGCACCTTGGTACCTTCAAGGGAAATGTGGGTTATTGCATGGGCAGCCTGAAATTCTCCCCCAGTCTATCTTGTCTCATCCTGCTTGAGGCTGGAGGGAACTTCTTAATATTTTTGGTTAGGCATGTAATAGTCTCCAGACTGTTTGCCTAGTATTTACCTATGGGCACGTGAATCCTCAGTGTGACAGTGGACAAAACTCTCTCAAAACCCTAAAAGCAGGAGGTTTGTGAGTTCCTTCTGAGGACCAAAGAGGACTTTTCAGAGTTGCCAGAAAGTGCAACTGTTATTAAAAATTACAAAGATGCAGTTCCTGTGGTAAAGGTTAACCTAAGACCTTACAGAGTACCAGTAGGCCAAAATCAAGTACAGAGTAGACAATTACTAATGTTTGTGTTTGTCAAGAAGTCATCTAGTGTCTGGGTCTGCCCTATTTTATTAGTCCCCAATCCAGATTGTAAAGCCTTATTTTTGCTGTAACTTCAGAACAATTTTAAACCATCTCTAAGTTTGAAAGCTGTGTCATGCTCGGGATAGATGAGCTGGTGGAGCAGTTGGGAAAGGTAGGGTCATAATTACACTGGATTTAAAAGACAGCTAGTGTCAGGTTCCTTTACCTGACAAGGATAAGAAGGGAAATGCATGAATAGCTAATGGGATGGTCCAATATACTGTACTCCCATTTGGTTTGCACATGGCTCTACCTATGTTCCCCAGACTAATGGACTGGTTGCTGAAGTCTTACTATGTCTAAGCTGTGGCTTGTCTAATTGATGTTATCATCTACTCAGAAAGTCTGGATTTGCATCATGCTAACATGCAGGTAAAATTATATTCATGGAAAAAAACATGGCTCACACAAAATTCCTATAAAGTTTAATGTAGAAAGGACTGAGTTAAAATATGTCAGGGATGTTTTTAGATGTGGACTGTTTAAGCCACACAGAAAGAGAAATGGAATAAAGCTGAGACTGTAAAAGAGCTCTTGGAAAAAAAACTAATAGTGGATGTTTAGTTCTTGTTGGATAGTAACCAAAGTTGTTCCCTCTGTTTGCATCCATTATATGTCCAGTTATGAACATGATCAAGGAAAAGCTGCCTCAGAAAATCAGATGGATGTTTGGAGTGAATAAAGCCATGCTTAAACAATGCTTTTGTACAGAACTGATATTGTATCAAAGATTAGGCTGGGGAGAGAGCTGCCTGAAATGTAAGGGAAACAGTAGCACCCAATTAACCATCTCAACATGAAACTCTGTAAGGCAGAGGCAAAATACTTCAGTATCAAGGGGGTGGTCAGGTCATCAACTGGTTTTGTGATCCCATTACAATTATTTGCTGGGCATGGAGTTCACTCTAGTAACAGGACATAATCAGCTTCAATAGCTTCACCAGCAAAAGGAGAATGAAGAGAAACTCTGCAGGTTGGTCCTAACATTCCAGCTCTTCTACTTCTACATCCAACATCATTATGCTATCCCAAAACAAGACAGATAGTGTGTATATGGTTCACATATTCTCCACTGACCTTGAAGTCAGTAGATTCAAAGTGAGGAGTAATTTGTAAAATACCACAGTGGTTACATTGGATGCGTACTCAACAACTTATACAATATGGCTGGGTTAAGGAAGAATTTTTGCATGGGAGATCACACTTCAGAAGTTCAATGGTAAAGGTCCCTTTAGTTGGAATATCTGTGGATCAGGTATTTGAAATTACATGGTAATGTGTGATTTAAAAAAAAAAAAGGTTAGGCTAATATGGTATAAATCATTTGGGAGAATACAGAGTAGTGTGGGGATTTAGTCTTGTACTTTTATTCACAGTTGTGGTAGGACATGTGTGAGGATATTTTCTTGTACTTTTCTGCTTTTTTACATGTTTAGCCAAAAAATTATCTGATTGCATTTTTTGCATGTTTTGTGTCCTTAGTATTGTAGCTTCCTTTGCATTTGTGGGAAGACAGTGAAATACTGCAAGATCTTAGCATTGTTTATACATCATACTGCATTTCTATATCCATAAGTGGAATTACTTATGAAAACTAGCTGTTTGTATTTTGATCCCTGTTTGGGGCCTTAGTCTTGTACTTTCATTTGCAGTTGTGGCAGCTCTGTGAACCACTACCTGATTTGAGCCTCATTTAGTCATTAATTACTGCATGTTTTCCATGAACAGTGTTACCAGTAAATTTCTACATAGTCTGGTGACTTAAACTGTGGTAGAATTGCAGTGGAGTGGTACTTCAGTGATTTTATAGATGCTTATATTCTAGTTTTGCTGTTATAGTCTTATATTGTGCTTATCATTTACCTGATTAAAGTTGCATTCCTGTACCTTTATGTTTACCTTGCTACTGTTTTTATCTTGTTCTTTGTGTCTGCCTCAGCCTCCACAGACAGATCAAGCTAAAGTTTCTAAAATTTTAACTCACCTGGAGTCATTGAGCTGTGACTCAAAGGTACAGGATCAGAGCTCCAATATTAGCTTTATTTGATTGGAGCTCTCATAAGCTATCTGTTTCATGCAGCTTGCATTTTTCCCAACCATCCCATCCTTTTCCTGTAGTGGTTTTATAAGGACTTTATGGTAATCTGACTTCCAAGTTCCCTGCTTCCCATCATTAATTGCTATTGTCTGTTGTGTAAGTTATTTAAGTACTTTTCCAATTCCTTGTTTTCCATAGATCTATAATACTGCACCTAGCAAACCAGTATTGCACTTGCGTAAACCTCCTTTACTACAGATTGTCTCCTACTCATTTTCCCAGATCTACCATCTGCTTGGTGCCATTGCCATACTCTTAGAAGGTCCTGAATTAACCCTGCAGCATCCATGGCAGATAAGAGCTTTATTTTATTGTTCTGCACTTCATTTAACTGTTTTAAAGTACTACTGCTTTATTTTTGCTTTATTTGTTGATTCTGCACTTTAAATAATTTTAAAGGTCCCTAATACTGAAATTGCTTTGTACAGGTAATTTATTTTTTTGGAAACAATTTAATGAGATGATATAAGAGATACACAACTGTGAACAAAAATTTTCATAGTAAAATAAGTAAAACAAATTTTCATAACCTTGTACACTATATAAAGCTAATTGATTTCACAGACATGCTGATAGAAAACAGGGGGAAAATTGTTAAAGGAAGGAGATTAAATATTCATTGATTATTCCACTATAATATAAATGTTACCAGCCAAGGAGCAAGCAGTCATTATTGGTCATTTGGTACATGAGTGTAAAGTAACTGGTAGGGGTATTTTAATATAAAAATTTTAAGATTTGTTGTGAAGTTTGTTCCCATGATTTCTTGTTTTGAGGAGAAATTTATAACAATTTGTGATGTTTACAATATTTAAATACCAGTTCCTCAAAAGATTTCCATTGAAAACAGTTTAGGGATAGCCAGTTTTTAGCAGTATAGAATTTTAATAAAGTAAAAGTATTAGAAAACTGATATCCCTAGGCTTAGCACTTGTAGGTGGTAAGTGAAGTATTGCAAATTCCAAAGAAATATGTATGTCACTGCAAACTGTAGAAAGTAGTTGAGTCTAGAGATATCCATAATTTTGTTTAGAAAAAGGATAATTTCATAGAATATGAAGTAAATCAGCAATAACTGCTCCACATACCTAAAATGATGATGAATGGTTAGGGTCAAATTTGGACATAATTTTTGGTGTTAAGATCACATTGCTAAGGGTCATCAAGTCTGTGTAGGCAATCTTTATTTTAACGGTATAGCTTTCCTATTTATTTAAGCTATCTTAGTTAATGACTCATTGTTTAATTTTGGGAGTAAGGTAGAAGACCAATAAGAGAACATTAAATATTAATTATGAAATAGTTGGTTTATAATGAATTTGTATATGAGAGAAATAGGTTTATCTGAACAAAAAAATGAATGAAGCTTATTAAAAAAGTTAGAGTTTATCATCCAAGTTAGTACCTAGGAAGAGTCTGGATGAGAGATGCCCAAGTAGTTTATTTAAGTTGTTTTGTGATAGCATTACGCTCTCAAGCAATCTGTTTTTATGTTTTTACATTAAGAGGACTAGGATAGTTTCTCTAGTGGCAGCAGTTTGTGGCCTGGTTTATCTGAGTTGGGAAACACATGAGAAAGCTGTAAGTGTGGTCATTTTATTGGTTTGAGGGTTTACAAGACATGTTTCCTGTGTTTTAAGCATCTGTATAAATTTGGTGCATTTGCTCACCACTACCCATCATGCAACAATGATTAGGCATGCCCTGTATATACGCAGGCATCTAGAAACCACATTTTCCCAATAAAACCACCTCTGAAAATATACCAGTAAGTTGATGAGTGTAGAGCAACTACTTTGCGTTTTGAGTATTGAGTGACATAGAACAACTAGTTTGCATGTTGAGGTGCACACCCCTTGAATTTAGTATTCCATAGCCTAACCTAGTCTTTAGCCCAAAAAGGACTCTTAGTAAGCTCACTATTAAACCCTCATACACTGCACCCATGTAACTCACCAAATAAAGGACCTGACGTCAAAGATATATACTTTCCCAATTATCTCTCAGACAATTTAGTGGATAGGGATATAGCGAGACAATGTAACAATTGTATAATGTTCAAGGACAACCATTTAATCTTCAAAGAAACAAATATAGTATGTGAGAGATGTATATACACAATGGCCAGGATTTAATAAACTCTGTGTAGGAATAGTGTTATTCCTACATGGAGTGAATGGTGTCCATGTTCGCATTTCCCTCTCGGCAGCACAATTTGGATATTAATGAAGATGCGCTACTGAGACAGAACCATGTACATAGATACTGCATCAGTGCTAGGGGGTGTTTTACAGTACTTGCAGATCTGTAACATGCCCCCTGTACTGTCAAAGTGCCATATGGCACTTTACAATAAAGAAAGTGTGCTCGGACACATACCTCTCAACCTCTTGGAGCAAGAAGTCTGGACAAAGCTGTTAGTAAAAGTGGGACAAAAGCCCCAAAATAGGGACAGTTTTTAAATATTGCTCTTGTAAACTTAGAAAGTTGATAGAATGACAGGTTTTGCATTTGCATGGATATTCTGGACAGTATGTCACCTGAAGCTCAAATGCCTGTAATTATATTCTAACTGAATCCTGTAATGATTTGACCAGTGATTTGCCAGAGAAACAGAATTTTATGAAAAATTGACCAAAACTATAAGGCACAAATGTGGACATTGTGAGAAAATCTGTACAGTTGAGAGGCTGACCTGAAAATTAAGTAATGTCATGTAGGGGGTGTGTTACGGTATCCATAACACACACCCTGGATTGTAAATGTGCTGTATGGCATTAAAACAATAAAGAAAGTGTCCTCAGACACTTATTTCATAATTGAAGTGTGATGTTTCACGTAACATGAATGGATTTTTTTTAATTTCATTGTATTTAAAATTTAAGCATCGCTGAGCAGGTTTGCACTGTGCTGCGCTTTTCTCAGCAGTGCTTAAATGTAATGAAAATCTATATAAAAATATATAGCTGAAATCTTCACAGCCAAGTTAGCTGAGTGGTTAGAGTCACAGCTTTGTGTGCAATAGGCACATGGTTTGAATACCAAAATGAGCCATTCAGCTTTTACAAGGGAAAGCCTTTTTATATTATTTTTTATTGTATTTATTGATGTAGTAATTGATATTTGTTAACCAGGGTAGTTTAGCTGGTCCAGAATCCCAGTGTCAGTGGAGATATGAGGTGAAAACCATCATTTAAATACAAGTGTCCAATACAGTGCAGTCACACCCCAAGTTAATGTAATGAAAGCACATAGGGGGAGGACATGTAAAGTAAAATATATACACACAATAATAATGTATCAGTAATGAGTAATTAATATCCAATTCTTATTTTTTTAAATGAAAAATTTTATTTGCCTGTAGTTTAGTTTTGCTAAGCACTGCTAAAGCAAGCTAAACAATGCTTAAACAGGACCTGTCTGAGCAATACATAGCAGTGCTTAGCTGGTTTGAGCATTGGTAAGCAGTCACCTTTTAAGTGCTCCTCAGCTCAGTTGAGTGGATTTGCGCACCGCTAAACACTACTAAGCATTTGCCACTTTAAGCATTGCTCAACTCAGCTTAGCGGGTTTGCACACTGCTGAGCTTTGCTCAGCATTTTTGAAAATGGTCTAATGGTGCTAAAGGGTAGAAAAATTGCCTTATTTAAGCTGCATAGGCTGGAATACATCCATAATCTGTTAGAGCTGATCCCTGTAGGAACTGTGGCAGGTGCTGGTGAAGGAGCAAGCTTTCGGGTGCAGCGCTGGGCATGCTTGAGTCCAGGGTCATGGTTGGACTCATGAAGAACCATGATGACAGACTGCTACAGGGTCAGTACCAGGGCTCAGAATACAAGTCTGTGGCCTTGGACTATCTGGCAGCATGAGCTCACCAGTGCCACTGGCATCCCCCCAAATGGTGAGTAGGTCCATCATCATTATGATGGCCTGAAACAGAGGAAGGGGCACTCTTGGCCCAATGGATCCAAGATGCTCGGTGCCAGAATGCCCCAGAAGTTTGTAAGTATTTCAACTGTTCCTTTATCAAATTGTAGTAAGAATATCTGATAGATATGCATAATGGTGTGTCTTCCCCCCACAGCTGCAGGGGAGAGACCTAGTAACATCGAGGCCCATGCTGAAAGTCTGGTGAGGCTGGGCCGACAGTGTATTGAGTACACATCTAACTTGTAAGATATAGTACAATAAATAAGAAAGTGTAATTGTCTACTGCCATTAGGTATATTGTGTTCTGAGTGTACCGAATAACTGTGTTGTTAGACGAACATTCATGTAAGTGAGTAATGCCAGGTACTGTGTAACACAGATAAAGGCAGCAAACAAGTTACTATTAATGAAAGAAAGCCAGTACTGTACTAATACTGTGTAGGAATGAACCTGGTAATAAAATACACTTTGAGTGCTACTGTAAATGTAATAAATGACATTCATTCATCATCTACAGGATATGCAGTACTACTGAATTTAGAATCTTGATGCTAATAAATCACTATGTCATGTTACCCAAAATAAAAATTATTGCCACAAACTGTTGTGTTTAATCTGGTCTGTTGTTAAAGAAATACAAGTGTGCAGGTGCTTCACAGCAAATATGGCTATGACAGCAAGAATTCACTGAGATTTGTCTGATAACCAGCTGTTATGCTAAACTCTAGATTGTGGATCTGTAAAACAAGATACAATGAAATTTGAAATATGTTCTGCACTAAGATTTGAACCTTGAATAGTAATGTGTAATGTATTATAGTGGGTTCCCTGCACCATTGCATTGTGTTAACCTTTGCATATCAGCTCTTTGTAGTCCTAAATGTGGGTATGCTGATGCAGGTAAGTATGAGACTGTAATAGGTGAATACTGCAAATATATGATGTGCAAATGTATACAGGTTGGGCATTCAACCCAGCACCCTGCTACGGTCTGCACAGAACACACATATTCACATCTACTAGGGCTTAAATGTGTACAACTGCTTTCAAAGTATTAATATACAGTACACTATCTGTCATGCATGAATCTCAGACATGTATGTTCAACTCTCGCTACAGTCTTCTGTGACACTCCACTTAGATTACAAGGTAAGACAGTGTAACCAAGTGAGTATTAGGCAGAAATCAGTCAAGCAACAGACATCAGTTCCCCAGTAGCTCAGCGTGGTAAGAAATAGATATGTTGTTCATTTCTGCACACACAGACCATGGTTTGAATTCAGGGATTGGTATTAAGATGTGTTTGTAGTTCTGCACAAGTAGTCCTGAATATTTGTAGAAACAGTCAGGTAGTATTAACAGATATTTTTTTCCATAGGGCTTACAGGTAAAGAAATGTTTTGTAGTAGCTGTATGAATGGGTATATTAATAAACTGTGTACAAATGTTCCAGTGTTCAACCCCATACCTGCAAATGACAGCAGGATAGGTGTATATACCATGCACTCTTCCTGATATATGTCTCTCAAGTGTCATGCTGTCACAGCTAGTGATCACTGTTGCCAATAGCCTTGGACACAGATATGAATCTTGTTGAAGTATGCCAGTAGCAAACTCACACAACATCAGTGCAGAGTACACCTTTTTAGTCATATATATAACCCTGACATGTATGAGTCCCCTCCAGAATTGTCACAGTTCGCCCCATGCCATTCAACATTTTCAGTTTTATGGGTATGTACATGATACAGAAGCTATAGGCCACAGGTAGATGTAAAATGAGGGCAGACCTGTAGAGTATTGAGCAGTACCATTGTAGAGAATATATCCTACACACTTGTTAATGGACTATTTTTCTCTTCTCCCCACCCTTTATCTGCATCACTAAATATATTCATTTACAATGGGTATGTGGTTCTCAAAACCTAATGTTGGGACTTGTGTTCTATTATTGTTTATATGCTTCAATGGTTGCACACTAACATACCTTGTTCAAACACCACTGTTGATGGCCTGTTGCCATAACTGTTACTGGCATGCTGTTACAATATTTATTGTTATTCCATTTATGCATGTTTTCTGCTTAATATGCAATTTTTTCAATTCTATTGTTCTGAGTTAATTGGAACACCCATGCATGCTGTTATAACTAATGTTGATATGTTTGGTTCATGACTAACCAACGAATTTTGTCAAACCTCAACACCATAGCACATTTGGGAAGGCAGATCCCAGCGGATGTGCCTGTCCCGCCTCATCCGGCCGTGGCACTGGGCCCCAGTATGTGTGAGACCCAACCTTGAGCTGCCTCCTCCTCTGGTCCTGCACCACCACCCTTGGGTGGAACCACCTCAGGGAATGGGGCCCATCCCCCCTTGGGTGCGGGTGCAGAGAGGACCCTGTCACACTATATCAGTTCTGAGGTATGGTGCGCAGGGTCATCCAGTGGGATTTGGATGACTGCCTGCACCAGATCAAGGGCAGACTGGTGCACCTAGAGGGGTAGGATGGCCCTGACATCCAGGCCCAGCACAGCTACCTTCTGGGCTGTGAAGCAGTAGTGGTGACTTCCCATGGGTGAGGACCTCAATTCTGATTCTGACATGGTCCTCTGATTCCCACCCACCCTCCCCATCCAAAGTGTTTACCCCCCATGTGTCATACACACCCCTGTCTGCTGTCTTGTCTGTTTGCAAAAGCAACCTCTTCTCTCCAACTTACCTCCCCAAACATAACTACAATCCCTCCTCAACAACCCACTCTCACCTTATAAAAAAAGGGGGGGTGTCTGTCCCCACAAAAAATGTCCCATACATAGCTCTCCATTTCACCCCCATGCACACTGACATTAATCAATCTACCCTTGAATTACTCTACAAATGTATGTTTCCCACTCCCTTCCCTGTAGGGTGTGAAGCTCTAAATTCCAAATTGTCCACATCATTCACAGCTGTTGCTGCAAAAGAAAATGAGAGCTACAGTCCTTTCCTACACCCATCCTGCACATCCCTAACTGCCTTTCATAATATTTTTCCCCCTGCTTGCCCCCCATTTAGTCACTTTCTTATCACCCTTTTTTCTTTTCTTTTTTGAAAACAGAGCGGGTTTAAGCGGGAATAAGAATCACTAAGTGAAGCTAAGTAGAACTAAGTGCTGCTTGGCATCGCTTAGAATCATGCAAACCCACTTAAAACTGCTTAAAACTGCTTTAATCACTCCATCTCATTCAGCAACTGTTCTGCCCAGCAAGAAAATTATCAGCACTGACTGGTCTTAAACCCAGGACCCTGTCCACAAGAATAAGACCAACATGCTACTACACCAAATCAGCTAGGAGAAGAAGAAGTGCTTTGCATTACAGTCATTTAATTAGGAAAAAAACAATATCACTGCTAAGTCTCAAACCCAGAACCTTATGCCCTAGTGCCAGAGCAATGCACCACTAAGCCAAACCACCTCGGAATAATTCTTAATGCTTTTTTAAAGATATCATGCATTACAGAAATTTAACAATATGGAAAAAATACTATCACTACCAAGTCTTGAACGTAGGACTTTATGAGCTGGAGTCAGAGCAACACACCACTAAGCCAAACCAGCTCTTGAGGTTTAGTTACGCTTTTGCAAATATATCATGCATTACAGTCATATAACAGGAAAAAATAGCAAACATGCAAATTATTGAACCCAGGATCTTCTGAACTAGAGTCACAGCAACATACCACTACACTAAACCAGCTCTGATGATTTACTGATGTTTTTGTAAAGACATCAGGCACTACAGGGATTTGACTTTAGGGGAAAATAAAAAACATCACTGCCAATGTTTGAACCCACTATCTTCTAAACTACAGTAAGAACAACATACCAGTAAGTCACCTGCCCTCTAAAATCCAAAAACACTTTTTACAAACATAACCTGATTGTCAGTCACACAGTACTTCTAGATATAGGGGCCCAAATCACAGTGTACTTGGGCCTTTGATCCAGACATTGAACCAGTGCACAGATAAAAAAATGCTGCTGGATGTACAGGAGACCTAAAATAGCAGGTAGAGCTGACAACTGCACAGACTGTTGCTGAATATTCACAGTTGTCCCCCTATTTATGGCATGGTCATCATAAAACCTACCCTGTGTGCTCACATACTGGCAAGGCAGTGCAGATTGGGGTTACAAAACCATGACAGACACCTCTGTGTCAATTTCAAACGCATCAGAAAACACATGACTATGCTAATCCTGTGTTACACACTGTATGCATGCACATATGTCTTACAAGTACACATGCCAGAATAATGGTTCAATAGCTCTATCTGTAACATTTCAAGTATCTGTCACATCTGGACGTCAATAGTCCTGGCACACAGCCCAGTGTGTGGCATGATAACTACATGCATGTCAATACAACATGGGAATAATTGAGCCCTGCAATGTCCTACAAAACCGGTTGCTCCTATGCAGTCGCTGACACCCACAATAGCACTTTAAAGGCCTGCAGTAAATATTGACTACCACTCTCTGGATGGCACTATTATGTAACATATGCAACACAGGCACATGCCTCACCTGGACTGTTGTGGGTACTCTCAACCAGGCCATGCTGTGACACAACAGCTGACACTGCAACCTCACTGACAGTAACAGCTTGCTCTCCCCCAGTAATTTCACAATCCCTGGCCTGACACCAGCTCAGAATGCAGAAGCTGTGGCCTGCTACATATGCAGCAGTATGTCCTGCTACAGACCTAACCTTGCTCCCAAACACCTAGATCAGGGCATCCACACAACAGCCAAACATAAAGGGTTGGGGGGATGCTGAAATTTTAAGGGACATGTGTCACAGTCTCCCCCTACAAACTTACATAGCTAATAGACCAGCATCAACTGTAGCCACATGCATAGTCAGATAGAAAAGGATGTATGACACTCACATCTGCCTGTCTTCTCACTCACCCTAACACATATTTATGCAGTGCACTGCTACAGGATCTGAAAGTCTGTTAACAATGGCCAGACATAGCATGCAAAATTGTGGATATAACGCATCCATCCAAACAATGGACAGCATTTCTACATACCTTTTCTGATGATGTAGCTCCCACACCTCGATAATGTCCTCTTCACAAGCCAGGAAAAGGGCCAAGGCCCACATGAAGGTCTTAATTATAGCACTGTGACACCATGTCATTGGCTAATGGAAAGGCAACCCAGCTGTTCTGGATGCAATTAGCAAGTGGGAGCAACAGATTGGTGCACAGGCCATCACTTATTCATGAGCATTACCTACAAAAGGCAAGCTGCTGCCTATGGTAAATAGGTCTGACACCTTCTTCATGAAGACAGAGTGTGATTCTTTACAACACTACAAGTGGATTTCTTCTGACAAAGGACTACATCGCTTTACCAGGTATGTCATTCAATTAAGCATGTAATGGAATGCAGATGGGGGGATGCAGTCATGGGAAATATGAATTTAAATAATAGTGACACTAACTTTCCAGCTAACTGGAAATTTTTAAATAATCATATGTCATTGGTGAAAATTAGTGTGACTGATATGCCTGGCTTACAAATTTAAGAAAACATGCTATGTGGATATTAAACTACTGGTACAGAAGTGTGTGTTGAACTGTATGTTATGTACTGAGCTCATACCTCTCAACTGTCCAGATACTTGCAGACTGTGCACATGTTTGCCTCATATATTTAGTCAGTTCCTCATGCATTTTGTGTTTGTCTTGGCAAATCCCTGGCAAATCATTAATGACTGAAGTCATAAAATAATAGCACACATTTGAATGTCAGACGTCATATCCTTCAGAAAAGTCATGTGAATGCAAAACCTGTTATTCTATCAGATTTCTAAGTTTGTAAGAGCAATATGTGAAAAGTGTTATGTTTCTGTCCCTTTGTCACACCTTTATTTGTGCCTTTGTCCACGTCTTGCAATAAGAGGTTGAGAGGTATGACTGAGCTTCAAAAATGTAACCACAGTGTACCATACTTGAAAAGAACAGAAATGTATATAAACTATTACCTGTGCAGATGTACGTATTAACAGTAGAAGGTGGAAGCCTCAAACATACAGAGATAACCTGCAAAACTTCAAGAAAATAAGCTGTAGTTGTTTTATGAATGTGTTATCTCAGTTTCAGTGCAGCAAGCAAACATAAATGTCTACAGCTAGAGGTTCTTGTATTGTAGTGAAACATAAAGAATTACTAGTTTGAAAATGTAAAAGTGTTTAACTGTGTTATGAATTCCATGCATACACAAACATCTGAGAGATGTGTACTTCTGGTGCAGGGATGTTAAAATGTTTGTTACTTGCTGTTAGCCTGGGAACTGAAGGCAGGTGACAAAGAGTGATGTAATCTGAGCTAACCAAGCAGTAATGTTGATTATTAACGTCAGACCTGTCTCAGAGAAAGACTTTGCAGTTTGTATGTGTCTTTGTATATGACAGCATCCACCCATCTGCATTTGCCTTGCTAATAATAAGGAAATAGGAAAAAGTGATTTAGTTTACATATAGATGGGAATATAGTAAAGATTACTTCCGATGTTTTCTGTATTAATTTGAGACTGTCATGCAATGTTGTCTAAAAATATTTCCTGTGATTCTGAACTCTGTAGTTATTTTATTGGTTGAGTAGTGTCTTGATCCTTTATTAGTTATTATTAAATATAGTTACACATTGAAATTGTGGCTGGTCTGTTTAGAGATAGGTAAGCTCTTAGAGTACTTGCATATGTATTTGGTGACACTGTACAGCCCACTGCAATAGCCTTGGTCTTGGTACACTAACCATTTGGATAATAGGCACATCCCACAGTAGTATTCATCACTCTTTGGTAAGGGTCTTATAGTAGCTGATAAAGAGCTGGACTATGGCAATCATAACTACCTTTTAGTCTTGGCAGTAGGGGCCATAGCTAGTAAATGGGTGCCAACCTTTCCCAGGAGTGTGAGTGTGCTTGATTTATAAAGCAAATCCAAAGTGTATGTGTCAGCTACTTGAGCAGGAACACAAAGCCTTGGTCAAATAGAAAGGGTGACGGTGGTTTTGGCTTGACCACTCTGCTGAGATGTTAGCCGTATAGCTGTGTCAGTGGGGAGTTTTATTGGGGATCTGGGGAGAGAGGGAGAAACCAGGCCCAGGCTGACTGTGATCTCTGTGTGCTCTGAAGGTTAACTGTATTTTATTGTGTGTCTACTTGTCATCCACCCATTGTATACATCCCTCACTAGTGCTAGTGGTGAATATTGAGGCTTCTTGATTACTGGACTAGTGCAGGGGAGTCATACTGACAGTACATACTGATGGATACAGCTGGAAAAAAACATTATGCAGTGTAATTGAGCCCCTCCCAGTCTGCCAATGTCATACAGGGTTATTTTGAAGATTGTACAGGTCTCCCTGACCATTCCTGATGTACTCTGGCTAGGTCACTGTGTACTCCACACCTGTATCTGATTGCCTGACACCTTATGGCTAGCATACCCGGTGGGCCCCTGCAGCAGGACATCAGATTATAGGTAGTAGTAGTGGGGGGATGTTGGCTGTGGCTCAGCAGCAGTGCATACATGCTGGGCATACAATGTAAGGGAATGGATGCAGTAACAGATATCCATGTACCATTAGTGTGTCCCAAGGGGACTGGCATGTCACAGACACATTTCCCAAACTTTGTGAACAACCAGCACATATTGTCCAACTCTTATGTGGAAATACACATTTGTTTGGCGGGGGGTCTACATCAATCAGGCACAAGTACCCATTCTGCAAACATCTGGGTACTGCAGATGTCATTCACCTATGAGGAGGTCACCCTACACCACATATGCACTGCTGTCTGTAATTTTGTACCTCAGATGTTCCTGGAATGTCCACATGCACCTGTAGTAGCACTCACCTATTTGTCAGATGTAGGCTGGATGACATGGTACTGTAACGTTGCCAATAGGGGACACCCAGCAGTCGATGGCAGTGATGTGTGTGGACACATAACAACATAGCCTGTCACAGCAGTCAGGCCATTTTTGGTAGTCCTGGTACCATCTCAGGTTACTAGGCTATGGGCCCTGAGCAGCCATATGCCTAGGCCACATATTAGCCCATGTGTATGCAAAGCAGCAGCTGATGTCCCCATCCAACAAGGACACAGGTGGTATCCCAAGGGTGTATGTGTTGTTAACCATCCAGTTGAACAGATTATGCCTGCAAAGGTTTAGGTAACTACCCTGCTTGATGTGGACAGGGTGCCCAATCCACCGCAGGGTGATTGTGTGAGACATACATGTCAGCTGCCAACAAGGCCAGTCCAGGTCACTTACCAAGTTGAGTGTGTCTGTGTGTCTGTTACAGTGGAGTATGACTTGCACTTGTGCAGCAGTCCCAGCAATGTAGAGTCCGTGATTGCCTTGCATGCCACAGTGAGGTCACTTCTGAGGAGTATATATGACACTGAGTAGAGGTTTGGCTTTAACTGCCTATAGGTGTATGGTAGATGTTTGATGGCCTGGGATTCCCTGGTGGGGAACCTCCGTGATGTCCGCAGCTGCTGCATGTGCTGTGTGATGTGAATGATGTATGGAGGATTATGCACATTAATGGTCCTCATTGAGGAAGCATGAATCATCAGGATCAGGGGGGCAATGCATGCTGCAATGTCAGTATGTTGACAATACCCACACACATACGGTACTGATAGATGGCAGGGGTATGTTGTGGGTGATAGCGGTGGATAGTGCTAGCAAAAGTGGATGTGCAGGGTCTGTACATGATGGTGGCCAAAGTATGTGGTCCTGTGATGTGCTCCCCTGTTCATGTTTTTCAGATTGGATGTACCTCAGACAGAACCCACCATTCTTAGAAGTTGAGACTGCAGCAATCATAGATGCCCTCAGACTCCATAAAAGGATACTGTTGGGAATGAGCCAGCATAACCTGCAGGAACGCATTGTCCTGTGGGCAGAACTGGTAGAGACAGTCATCAATGTGGGCCACCAGAACAGGATCTATGTACTAGTCCAACACTGTGTCACAGACCTGATACACAATGCATTGCAAAGGGCTGCAGCTGTGGCTAAGGACTATGCTGGCACAGGTGGAGGACCTGCTACTCAATCACCACTCACAGCCACTGAGGAGTTCCTCACAATCCTTTTGCCACCACCATCTCCAAGGAAACCATCATTACATATGATGTGAAGGTGGGTGGCACAGAGTCACCAGCTGAGGAGATTCCAGGTAAGGACCCAGTGGGCATCAGGTCAATACTGTAGCAGTCACAGTGGCAGCATTTGTATACCTGGATGCATACGTCAGGCCAAACTGCATTTGTTGGTGGGGTTTTGTTATGCACACAAGTGCACACCTATTCTAAATGCATTTATTATTTATTTTACATTTGATAACTGAGAAGGTCCACTGGACACAGGCCCTTTTACAGTGGAGGCCCGGGGAGAAAAGCTCCACAAATAACATAACTTTGACATTGACATAAATTGACTCAGTAGTGTATCACAGTATACAAGTTGATTTAGAAAACATACATTGATAATACATAATTTGAAAGAAACAATTACAACCATCAAAAAGATATACATCCTGATAAATCAGCCAAAAACAAGCAGTATAAGATTGTTTACAATGTAGAAGTCATAGGTCACAGCAGTAGGTACAGCAATTTATGGATATTAAATGTTCAAAGTAGTGAATAGACATTTCAGTACAAGAAAGGTAGAACTTGCCTGGACAAGTACAGGAACAGCCATGTAGTATGGAGGTGAGCTCTTAGTGCTGTCTTAAACTGAGTTAGTGAAGAGATGGAAGAAATGTTGGTTGATAGTGAGTTCCATGTTTTAGAAATGCTATTAGAGAAGAGTGATTCTCCTGCTGTGTTACTGACTTTAGTTACTTCAAGCAGGAATGTATTACTAGAGTGGAGTGTTCTATTACTGGAGTATGGATGAAGTAGGTTTTGCAGTGAGGAGAATTTTTCTAGTTGGTAAAGGATTTTTTGAGCAAAAGTAAGTTGATTGTAAAGTAAGAGTTGGGGGAACTTGAGCCAGTTAAGCTGCTTTACAGATGTGCAGTAGTGTGATCTGAATGGGGCATCAGAGGCAAACCTTGCTATTTTGTTATAACAGGAGTCTAGTTTAGCTGGGTCAGTCTTCCTGAGGTTAGTAAGAATTGGGGAAGCATAGAGAAGTGTGGAGTCCAGATGAGTGTGTGTTATGGTGGATTTTGTGTGTTTGGTAAAATACTGTCTATTTCTGTAAAGGGTGCCCAATGTTTTCTGTACTTTCTTAATGGTCTGGGTGATATCTATGTCGAATCTCAATTTGTTATCAGACTCAACTCTAAGGAGTTTTGAGTGTGCAGTGGGATAAATGAGTGTTCTTGTTAGATGTGATGTTAAAGGTGAGGTATGTAGAGGTAGATCGAGCAGGTTTAAAGAGAAGCAGTTTAGCTTTGGAAGGGTTTAGAATAATTTGAAACTTGGCAAGCCATGTTTCAATAGAGAGAAAGTTTTCTTGTATAAGGATGTGGAGTTCATGTAATGAGGAAGCTGCACATATTACTGTGGAGTCATCTGCATACTGTATGACAGATGCACAAGGAGTAGAAGTATGAAGATTGTTAGTATATAGTGAGAAAAGTAATGGGATGAGTATTGAGCCTTGGGGTACTCCAAGGGTGACTAGAAGTAGAGGTGAAAGTTCATGCTGCCAAAAAACTGCTAGCTGGTGACCAGTGAAACAGCTTTGGAACCAGGTTATGGAGGAGTGACTAAGTCCTAGATCAGTAAGGACCTTGATAAGTATACTCTGACTGACAATATCAAAGGACTTGGACAGGTCTAGGAAGGTGAATGTCAGCAATTTGGGTAGTATCAGAGCTTGCACTGTACATGTTCATAAATACACATATTATCCTATACCAATGCCACATGTCTGTGTGCAGACAATACCTCTCCCCCACAACTGCATAGGTCCCTCTAGTGTGGCTGGAGAACAGCAACCTGAAGCTGGTGAGTGTGGAACTGTCTTGTTGTGGCTCACCAATACCCTAGGCATGTTAAGGGCAGCCAGTTTTCCATGCACACAACTGTTACCCTTAGCCATATTGCAATATGTGCATGTTCACTTGTGGTGGGGTTAACTGTGGTGCATCACATTGTTCATCACAGGAGCCTATTCACAGGAGCTGTAACATATTGGCACATACTTTACATATAGGTGTAGTCACAGTGCTATACAGGGGTCCACTAGTATTGTGTACATAGGTGCGTTGTATGTTAGGTGAAGGTCCATCACATACTCCCACTCCTCACGTATCTCACAGTTGTATAGTAGTGGCAATATTAACTGGACATAGCTGCACTGTATGTTGTTGAGGGCCTATCCAGAGTGTGTCTGCTGTGGTCTGATTGTGTGTCATGCATCATCATTCAGAATGTGTGGTCTGCATAATGCCTTTGTGCCACCTCACGTGTGTGTGTGTGTGTGTGTGTGTGTATCAACAAATATTATAGTGCAGGTAGTAGTTTACATATGTTTTCTTCCCCTCACAGGTGAATATGGGGGTTGCGGTCTCACCCCTTCACAACCTGATGTCAGTGTCTTATCAGGCTCTGATGATGGTGGTGGTCATAATGAGGCACAGGAAGGGATTTTGGGGGCTGAATCTGTACTACTGGCTGACATTTCACTTCCACACACAATGTCCCTGCACACGGTCAGTATGCCCACACATACCCAGTCCTCAGCATCCACAGATATTGGGCAGTAAGAGGGTGGTTGCACTGAAAAGGCTATTGTGGTGACTATGGCATCTGTGTCACCAGATGCATGTATATGTCCCACATGGAGGCACAGGCATGTTGTGAACAGTACACCAGATGGATGCTCAGGGTCATGGATGCAACACTTCCTGCCATACATGACGACCTCCATGGCATTGGTGATGCCGTACGTCATTTTTCTGATGTCGTGGATAGACAGTGGGATGAGATGTTGTCAGTGCTCATCTGTGCAATGTGTGTGCTTGAACATGTGGTGGGAGTAGGGCATCGGACATGTGGATGAAGGTCAGCAACAACATCAGCTGAGTTGGCTGTGCACATTCACACTCCCATAGTGGCAGTACTAACAGCACTACCAAAGGGAGGGTGCTGTTCATACTACAAATTGGCAAGGGGCAGATGCTTTTTTTCCCCATCCACTCAAACTAAATGCAGTTGATGAGGGTATGCATGGTACTGTGCTTGGCATGTTTGGGGAGTGTCTTCTTGACACAGGGCAGCCTCTAGGAGCCACACATGATTTTCCAGCATGTGTTTCTACTATCTCATATGTGAATCAGGCCTTTTGTGCTGGGAATGCACACAGAGTTATACTCTCGTATATGGGGCAGCTGTTGAAGGGCTGAGCACAACATTGCCATCTAGGCATGCCACAGACACTTGTGGACAATGTGACTGGTAACCAGTGGGGCAGTACTGATTATAGGCTGTCTGTGTGGAACAGGTGTTGAAGGCCATGGCTGTTCTTTGTGGGTGTTAACATAGACTTTACAGATTTTTCAGAAGTCTGCATAGATACATAGTAGACTGGCCATGCTGCTAATATATTGTTGTACTGATTGAGGATTATTCAGAGGTAATGCCCACCTTTTATCTGGATGTGGTCCCTTTACCTATGTGGTGAACCACATACAAGCAATTCCTAACAACTGTCACTACTTGTTGCCTAAATGCAACATTGTTGCCATCTTGAGTACCCAGGTCTGTCATTGCAGTCTATGTGTTTATGGGGTTGGTGCTGATGTGGGAAATACTGGGGACATTTTCTTGCCATATGGCATGATGACACTGTTGTCTGCATTCAGCTTGAGTCCAGGACCATTACTTCATTCCATACCCACTGTATGGCCGATTGCAGTATGTTAACAACAGTTTGTGGCTCAATGACAGACTGCACAATAATTACAGTATGTGGGTGGTGGCAGTTAGCATTCATGCCTATATACATGTGGGTAATTGGGGCATCCACAGGGCCTTCACATGTCTACATATTGCACTGACAGATTGTGGTTGCCTCCTTATGAAACATGCCTGACAGTTGGCAGGACATACCATACCCAGGCCAAGTGCAACATGCAGGACTTCATTTGGTTTGCTACTGTGACACCTTTTTTGTGTGACATTACCTTAGTTTATGCTATTTGTCATAACATCATGGTACTTCTGATGTTCAGTAACTGCTCTTTGCAATTAGTAGACAACTGTATGACATGTTTGTTGTCCTACACACTTGGGATCTCTTTATTGTTTCAGTTGTTGTCACAGGTCACACCTTGCCAATCATGGACTGAAACCTGCAGGGTGATACAGATGGGGGCCATACCTGTAACCTCTACATATGTCTGCAGATTATCCTGATGTTTAACACATATTTTGCTTCCATTGTTTATAGCATTGTGGTTTTCTGGCAAACTGCTGGAAAATCATGACAGACTAACATTACAGATTAATGACAGATATTGTCATGTAACAACACATACCCTTTGGAAAGTGCATTCAGATGCACAACCTCTTCTGGTATATACTTTCCATGTGTGTCACAACAATATGTGAAGGTTGTGCTCAATGTTTGGTCTTTGCTCCACTTTTCTATATGGCTTTAATCACATGTCTTTCTGTGAGGGTTGAGAGGTATGCTCGTGTCCATAACACAGTTAAACTGCTGCAAGGGGATATACACACTCACACACACACACACACACACACACACACACACACACACACACACACACACACACACACTCATGACCTGCTCTTGATGATAGTTGAACCTATACCTACCTAGTTTTACTGATATATACATAACACAAGCACCACAGAGCTACTATAGTGTTGCAGTGTCTGCCACTACTATTCAAGTGGTTGATAATTGCAGGGATTGTTAGAATTGCCAATGTGGGGTTCATAGTCTCTTAACATGGTGGAGCTATCTGAAACACTTACACACTGCTGCATGGGGGCATGCATTGAAACACAGATGCACACAGAGTTGACACTTTTCCGATTAGAAGACCTAACTATCTAGTTATGTACAATACAGACTGACTTGACTATTGCATGCGCCACAGAGCCTTTGTGTTAGGAAATGTGTATCTGTGCTTGTAAGGTGGATTGAATCTGTAGGGGTTCATGACTAGGTTGGCAATGGGGGAGTTAACAGGATGGAATAGGCACACAAGATGGTATAACCATTGCATACACACAGGCAAGACAGCCACAGGGAATATGCATACAGAAACACATACACTCACATAATTGGCAATAGTCAGATTAGAATCCCTACCTCCATACTTGTATGTACTACAGTGCTATGTACATAGCGCATGCACCATGGAGATTATATGCCAGGAATATAACTCAGAACCTCTTACACCAATTAATCTTGGGAACGCCTTCATGGATGGTGGGATAAACCACAAAATAGTGACTGTTCTCACATATTGCTCTTACAAACCTGGACAAGTGATAGGGTAACAGACTTTGCATCAGCATGATGCTTCAGACAGCTATGACATCTGAAGCTGACATGTCTGCAACTAGGCAACTGTCACGTATTTGCCAATGATTTGTCATAAAACCCCATTGTTAGGAGACACGGACCACATATATGTTGCAAACATCTGGACATTCTGCATATATCTGTACAGATGAGTGGTATGGCCTGTAGAGTTTAACATGGTGCATGTAAGGTGGATGACATCAACAGGCTCTTTAAAATAATGCCATGAGGAGGGGGTCAACACACCTTAAAATGGTATAACCAACACACACAACAGCCACAGAAGATATGCTTCAAACACAAGTACATATACAGTGGTATAGTTGGCTGCATTGAAATTCAAACCCCTACCTACCTACTTGCATTACTATAGTGCTGCCTACTTATCGCATGTGCCATGGAGCTTATATACCTAGAAAGTGACCAACAGTGCCTCTAAGGTTGATGACATGAACAGGCCCTGTAGAGTAATGCAATGGGGGGCACCAGGGTGGAATAGACCTCAAAATGGCATAACCAGCACACACACACACACACACACACACACACACACACACACACACACACACACACACACACACACACACACACACACACACACACACATACATTATCACAGTTATCAGTATTGAGATTATAACCCCAATTATCTAATTACATGTACTATAGTGCTATGCAGTTATCATATGTGCCACAGAGCTTATAGGGGGGGAGAGTGTCCAAAGGTACTTCTAAGGTGAATGACATCAGCAGGCCTTCTAAAGTAAGGCAATGGGAAGTGTACTAGGTGAGAAAAGCCTCAAAATACTTTAACCTACAAACACACACACACATACACACACACACACACACACACACACACACACACACACACACACACACACACACACACACACACACACACACACACACAGACACACACACACACACACACACACAGGTGGGTAATGTGAGATTACACCCCCTACCGCACTACTATTACACTACACAATGGAACTCACCTTCATACTGGCACATGCCACTGGTTACAACTGGTTTGCAATTGACTGCTGCAGGATATCTGTCTGTCTCTGTTTGTCTCTCTCTCCCCGTCTCTGCCTATGCATGATTGATATATTTGTATATGTTGCTCATATAAATGTATGTGTATCACACTCAACAGATGCAGATATATCACATATGGGCCACATACAGATAGCTGAGGGAAATCCTGTGTGATGAGGGTGGGAAGAGAAAGTTAAGGTATACATAGCTCTCTGTATGCAAAGAAATATATGCACAATACAGTTGTATAGTCCAGTGTGGGTTTATACATGGGCTGTAATTCTCCAAGTGTAGGAGAATGCCCAGTATGACCTTCTAAAGTAAGAGTGGGAATCCATTCCAGTGGTATCTGTACTCTGGTCCAGGATTTTGTGTGTTACAGCCAGTTGGCTGATGAAGCTGTGTAAACAGTCCAGCACCTCAGTGGTATAGTGGCTAGGGATCTCCTTGTTGTGTGGCATCCTTATTAACTGAAAAGTCATATCCTGGTGTGAGTACATAGTGCATTGGACTGAGCAGAGTATTCCATAATATGTGTGGTATATTCTACATAGCACTGTGATTTCCTGGGATGTCAGTGGCAGAGCAGTTTAGAGTAATGTGGTGAATCGCTTGACAGACATTTGTATACAGATTCATAGGTTCATAAGAGGTTACTAGGCTATTGGGCCTGAGACCCTTATAACCCTAGCAGATAAGACTGTAACCCATATTTAGACATGTCAGCACCCAGAACCCCTGTCCACCAGGGACACAGATGGAATCCCAGGAGTGTATTTTCTGTTTCCCATCCAGTTATCCAGGGTGCACTTCAAAAGGGCTGTTGAGGTACTCTACTTGACGTGGACAGGGAGTGCACCCAGAACCCCTGTCCACCAGGGACACAGATGGAATCCCAGGAGTGTATTTTCTGTTTCCCATCCAGTTATCCAGGGTGCACTTCAAAAGGGCTATTGAGGTACTCTGCTTGACATGGACAGGGAGTGTATTCCTTAGATGAGGGGTCTGCGGGACACAAATCTATCATGTCAGCATGTCCTATTGATATGGAGACCAGACTGATGCTGTGCCTAGAGGTTGCTTGAGTGCAGCCTGATTTCCAGATATGTAGCAGTCCCATCAAGGCTGGGTTTGGATTGCTTGTATACCAGACATAGGTCACCTCTGAAGAGTCTGTATGAAACTGAGTAGAGGGACAGTGCTTTTAGCTTATCTGTGTAGGGTAGGTGTTGGAGTCCCTGGATTCTCCCAGTGAGGTACCTCTGTGGTCTCTCCAGCTGCTGCATGTGCTTTGTGAGGTACATGCTGAAGGGGGCATCATACTCAATAAATGGCCTTATAAGGGTAGAATACACAGATCTTATGACCTCTTTGTCCCTGGATGAGATACTCTTACTTATGAGGTAGGCCATGTAGAAAACTTTCCGTACAACGGAAGCAACATGGTAGTCAGAAGCCAGGCTGCTATCAACCCGGGTGGCCAAATCCCTCACTACTGATTATGTACTTAAGACATTGTAGTTAATGTGATAATATGCGGGGACGTCACTCTCCCGAAAGGGGATGATGCTTTTTTTTGGCATTCAGCTTGAGGCCATGTTTCTGGCACCAGTCATTTGCTTGGGTGAGACACTTTTGGAGGACATCCAGATTACTTGGGGAATTGATGACTGTGCCCAGCTTGCAGTCATCTGCAAACTTGGTCAGCCATAGGTCACTGGTTTTGGCCTGCACCTAAGAGAAGTATATCCCATATAGCAGAGGCCCCAAGACCAATCCCTGGGGTACTCTGCTTGTTAGAGGTCTACTGCTTGAGTTGGCCACCCCTATTATGATTAGGTGAGTTCTATCAGTGAACCAGTTTGCAACCCATCTGGTAACATATGGATTGATGCCTAGTTGGCAGAGTTTACCTACTATGGCCAAGTAGGGAATAGTTTCAAAGGCTTTGGCCAAGTCAAGGTGGGCAGTGTGCACCATCTTGTCGTCATCCATGGCTTTGGTGACTGTCTCAAAGAAGTCGACCAGATTTAACAGACATGCCTCCCCTTGACAAAGCCAGACTGTGTGGGGTCAAGTATTTGGAGTTTGCCAATGTCCCTGTTAATGAGGTCCATGATAGTCCATTCCATGGCCTTGCAGATCAGGCTAGTTAGGCTGATGGGTCTATAATTTCCTGTATTGGTGGACAGACCACCTTTGTGTAAAGAGATGACAGTGGCTGTCCTCCACTCAGCTGTGACAAAGCCAGTACTCAGGCTTTGGTTGAATAGAATGCCTAATGGTGCTGCAAGTTCATGCCTGAGTTCATGTAGGATGCATACTGGGATGTTGTCGGGTCCCATGGAGGCTGTCCTTTTTGCCTTTGAGAGGGCAGTGATGATATGCTCCCTATATATAAGGGGTGATGGCAGGTACTAGAGATGCCCTGATTTATTGATTGCGGGACAGAGGAGAGAAGTTTTCAATGAATTTGTCAGCCAGCAGATTGGCTATATCTACAGCATGTGTGTATGTGGTGTTCTTGACCATCAGTTCTGAACAGATCTGGGTGCTTCCTTTGAGATTGCGGACATATGTGAAGAGGCCCTTATGACTGCCTCTAGTAGATGTGTCCAATTTAGATTCGAAGTTGCCTTTAGAGAATTTCATTGGTGCTCTTATTTGCTTGTTCAGGCTAAGGGGAGATTGCTTCTAATTGGGCACCTGCTCCTTCTTGGTCCTGGACAGGAATTTTTTCCTTTTGTTATATAATTTATTTATTGCAGATGTCCACCAGACAGGTTTACTTTTCCTTGCAAAGAATGATTTTGTCCTGTCAGGTATTCCTGATTCCATGTACATTTGAATGGTGGTGCCTGTTCCTACACTGGGGAGGGTTCTGTGCAGCTGTTTATACCATCCCTCAGGTGGGTGTAAACAGCTTTGGAGAATTTTTTTTTAATCTTACCAGAGGGGGGTCAGGGGAGATGGTGAGATCAAAAGTGACCACTTTTTAGTCGGATCTTGCCAGGGAGGATGATACCATAGGGGTGCTGCAGTGGTTAATCATGTTGGTTACTACCATGTCCAAGATATGTATTACATCTTGTGGGGGTATCAAGTAGCTGTCCCAAGGCATTTGCATTGATAAAATGGAGGAATCTCTGTGCATTTCTGTTCTGGTATGAATAGTTTTTTCCAGTTTATGGTTGGGTTATGAAATTCAGCCAGGATCATGGTAAAGGGTTGAATCTAGATAGATTTGTAGAGGTCCGGATAGGTGGAGTGGGCATGTTGAGTCAAATATGTGGGCCTGTAGCTACCTATAATTTGAATAGGGGTCTTGTTAATGGTTAACTGCACCTGGACTGTGTCGTGGGTGTCATTCTGTTTGACCAGCCTGGAGATGTGTGCCTCTTTAATATATATTTAAACTCCACCTCCTTTGGCTTTGCTGCCCATGTTTTGGGGTTTATCTGTGTGATAGGATGAGTAACCAGGTAAGGATGTGGTGCTCTCCACAGCTTTGACCCAGGTTTCTGTGATCGCACAAATGTCAGCATCTTCCAAGGTCAAGAATGCTTGCAATGAGTGCAGTTTCATGTTTAGACTCCTAGTATTTAGCAACATGACCTGTAATTTGCATTTTGTTCAGAGTTTTATGTTGGCAGTATCAGCCTCATAACTTTCCCTAAAAAAAGGCACTATGAGGGAGGCAAAGACATTTTCCAGAAGCCTGAAGCCCAAGTGTGGCAGATGCAGGCTATCTCTAGAAAAGCAGTGTGGTCTGTCGATCATATCTTCCCAGGATGTCAGGCACTGGATCCACCTGGAATGGCATCAGAAATTAATCCAATTGTTAATGTCAATCATTTTCTGCTTGTAGTTTGTATTGAGGCATCATTCTGGGTGAAGCTAGAATGTGGCTTAAGCCTAGGGACATACCTGCATGGGACACATATTCAGTAATCTCAATCATGTCTGTCTTCCTATAGACCAGGGAGGTACATCTGAAGTCATTCACACCAGCATGGACTAAGACAGAGTCATAACAGTACCTGTTGTGGAGAGACTTGAGTGCATGTGTGATATAGGGCATTATGGCACCTGACAAACAAGTAACTGTGACTTTCTCATGTCCAGCCTTGTGAGAGGCACATTTGTGTGTCTCACAATGGAGTCTCCTATGAGTAATATGTTTGGTTTATGGATAGATCTTTGTGGTTGCAACACTTTGGTGTATGGACTCTGGATGGTATGTGATGTGGAGGTTTGTGGAGTTCTCATGTATTTTGCCTCTGAGGTCTCCTTTGTTTGGGTTTGTTTTTGTTGAGAACCTCCACATATGTGGGTTCATGTTGTGTAGTTGTGGGTGATGTTTACTGACTCCATACACTGCAGGGAACCTATGTTACTGCACAATTTGTTCTGGTGTGCACATTTTCCATTTCTCTGGCCAGTGGTTCCCCTTCCCCTTATATGTGTCTCTTTGTCTTTCTATAGTCCAGCAACAGGCTTTGCCCACAGCTGCTGCTGTTATGTATTTGTAGTGAGTGGTGTAGAAGTCATAACATCACAAACAGGGTTATGGACTTCACACCTCTTAGTGTATCTGTTTAGTAGGTGGTCCTCAGATTGGTTGTGTTGCACTGTTATTATAAGGCTACATGTTGGCCATAGCTGTCAAACCATCACAGACTGACATCTGGATAGGCCCATATATAACAGACAGACACAAGTCCACACATGGGGACAGGGTGTTAATATTGCTCTGCCAAACATAGACAGTTGGGAGAATGGTTTCTTATTAGCTTGCATTTTCTTATGGGCATGACTTCTGGTTCTCAACTGTCTGCCGTTGATGTTTTCACATCAACCTTTATTGTTTTGCAAAGAGGTTGGCAGGCAAATGCAATGTTATGACAAGCAGAACAATAATACTAGGCATTCTTGTGGTCCTTTTGTGACACCCTGTCATTCCATGGGCATGGATGGTGCCCAGTGACTTGTTGTTAGTACTGACACAGTAAGGTGGCAGCCATTTATAACTTGGCACTACACTGACTTTCAAGAACCCACTTTCTTACAAGGTGCTGTGTAGGTTACTTCAAGTTGTTTACTTTCCATATGCGTGGCCCCCTGTCCCTGAATTGTCCAGCTTTCCTGCTATAACAGATATTGACTTTTGGACAGTATGTACAACTCCTACCATAGGTGTAGCTGACATGCAAAATAGTTGGCACGGCCAATCTTGAAATATGGACCCTGTCAACCACAGTACTGTACTTAGACCACTAAGCCACAACAGTTGCTACCTACTTCCTGACAGTATTATCCATGCATATACATAGCTCATTGACCCCTGAATATTGTGGAAATGGAACAAGTTAGCAAGTTGATTTTGACAGCCCTGGGAATGTGTGGCCTGCTGCTATTACCTTACAAACATAAATCTTACTGCAGTTCTATGGGATTACTGGTGTGTTGGGGGAATGGGGGGGCATACCTCTCAATGGTACACATTTCCACAGAGTGTCCAGATGTTTGCTTTATATTGTGGTTCCATTTAGCATAGTATTGTGATTGTCTTGGAAAATACTGGCATATCATTAAAAACCAAAGTTAGAAAGTAATGACAGCCATTTGAGTTTCATACTTCTTACCCTTCAGATACTTAATGCAACTGCAAGACGTGCTGTGATATCACTGTGTACATTTGTAAGAGGAATATTTCATCATTGTCCCTATTTGTGGGCCTTTGACACATATTTCTTTATGACTTTGTACAGCTGACTTGCTGTGAGAGGCTGAGAGGTGAGCATGGGACTCCAACAATGACATCCATGCATGTGACCTATGACACCACAGTTTGTTAGGCCCCCCACATACACTGCATTGAGTTTTGTCACCTTGGGGACTACTGCATATTCTGGGGCAACCAGTATTTGGTGGACATTTCTGTTGTCCCACATAGCTGGCAGTTGTCTGCTGCTATCCCGGTAGGCCACCCCATTCCCTTGCATACATGCAGCAATACCATAGATATACTACCACAATGTTCTACTCCATTCATTTGTTGTTAAGAAGAGTGACTTAACTTGTGCCTGCGGCAGTTGTGAGGACAGTGCTTCAGGGCTGACTCTGTTGGATGCACACAGTACACAGCCTATACATACATGGTAAGGTACAGGTAGTGTGATGTGTGTGTGTGTCATTCATTTTACTGTGTGTGCGAGTCAGATAGAGGTGTCAGTCCCTGGGTCCCTAGGGTGTCAGTGTATGTGCTATGCATTGCCTCTTTGCCAGGGTGTACTGGACATGCATACATCTGGCTACAGGGACAGGCTCAGTGGGTTCCTCCTCCAAGTCTCCCTGTGCCTGTGGAGACCTTGACAATGGTAGCGGGTTTTGTGTCCCTTCCCTGTAATGTTCCTGCCACAGCTGTTTCCAAAGGATCATATTGTGTAACATGGCAGATACTATGAACATGTGTGCATATGTGGCTGGAGCGTACTGCAGAGCTCCACCAGATATTGCAAGGCAGCGGAACCGTGACTTGAGCAGCCCAAACACATGTTCTACGATGTTTCTAGTTTGTGTGTGTGCCTCATTATGGCATTCTTCAGTGTGTGTGTGTGTGTGTGTGTGTGTGTGTGTGTGTGTGTGTGTGTGTGTGTGTGTGTGTGTGTGTGTGTGTGCATTTCTGATGGGCATCATCATCAATGGTTCCAGTGCATTGCCAGCATCCCCCACTAGATGGCTATATGGGATGTCCCCCCCTGGCAAATGCCTGGTATAGCTGTGATGGGTGCCAGATGTGGGAGTCATGATAACTGCCAGGGCTGCTAACACACACACTGATGATAATGACCTGGGCATTGCACATGACCTAGCAATTAATGGAGTGATACCCCTTGTGGTTGACGTAGACTCTACCCTCTTCACCGGGTGGTGCTTTGATGTGGACATGAGTGCAGTCAATGACACCCAGTACTTCTGGGTAGTGTGTTACATGGTAGAAAAGACATATATTGGTGATCCTCTCCTCAGGGGTGCTGGGGAAATACATGTGCTCACTGGTATGTCTTAGCATGACATCCAGGAACTGGTGTAGCACCCTGGATGTGGATGCCTGTGAGACCCCCATGCTGTCCCCAGTAGGTCTTTGGAAAGTACCTGTAGTTAGTATTCTTAAGGCTATACCTTTGTTTCCACTGGGAAGGGGTCCTCTCTGTTGGCTCTGGGTATGATGTGAGGGCGGCACAGCTTGGTGAGTTGCTGAAGTATGTCCCTGTCCACCCTGTAGTGCTCTACTATCTCCAGCCAATATAGCCCCTGAAAGGTTACCCCAGGCCTGAACCCTCTTCTCCTCCTCTGTCTGGGCCAGTTGTCAGCATCATCATCATCACTGACCTCAGCCTGTAGTACATAGAGATGTAGCAAAGCAGCAGCAGCCCATATCATTTTGTCAGTTAAAATCTCCAAGTGTGCACTCCAGAGGTGTAGAATATGTGGGAAAAATCAGATTGAAGGGTGTCTGCATACTTTATACTGGTGTGCTGCAGATGCAGTCTGTGTGATTGGCTGACTATGATACATTTCACCTGCCAGCTACATTACTGAGGACTTTGAATGGGCCAGTGCGAGTGCCAGAGGGATTGTTATTCATTTATAGTTGATTGCCTTTTGTACAGTGTTTCTGTTTATTTTTGATTTTTTTTTATTTCCTATAGTATTTAGCCCCACACAAACCTGCTGCTTCAGTGTAAACACTTCTAAGCAGATCTGACCCTCCCATCTACATGAGCATGCTTAGCTTTTATTAAACCAGCTAAGCACAGCTAAGCAGCCTCAGACACCCCTCCCCTTTCTTAGCTGTGCTTAGCTGAGCACAACCAGAAGCTAGTGAGCTCCAATGTGCTTACACAAAGCATGACACACACCCTTTTCTTGCCAGCTGTCTCTTTTGCCTACACTACCATGTTCTAGCCCTTACATGGTTAGGTACCTGCAGACATGGTGGCCCATTTTGCTATTCAATAAAAGTACCTCATTTACATACACTTAATTGCAAATACCCTAGTTACTGCACTACACCAGAGCCTATGTTCTTAGCAACCACTATAACCTGCCATTGTATAAGTCTGCATACTGGCTAGTATAATGGGAAAATTCATTTTACCTTTAATACTCCCCTTCTACTATTTTATTTTTATTTTTGCAAGATTGCATGTTCGTGTGCTTCTGTGCTCCATTTAAACATGACATATGTGCTAAAATAAACTTTTGATTTTTCACATTGTGCATCACTTTTACATGCCAATGGCATTGTTTTGGCCATTGGCATGCCTAATGCACCTAATACATGCTTTACTTTTAGTTGTCACAGCCCCCCTTTTTTATTTTGGAGTCCAGTACACGGCTACTAACCGCATACATTTTTCCTGCAGACATGGCTCCTACATGGATACCTGTCTGCTTCCTAGATCGGTAAATCACCTCATTTGCATGGTTTTCACCAGCAAATGAAATGATTTACATACTGTGATTGCACCCATGTCGGAATAGGGCTGGGAAGCTTGTGCATGCCCCCAGCCTTGTTTCCTGGATTGCTCTATCTCCTAACTCCATGTTCAGGCCGCGTCACTATGCCTACACGGAGAATAGCTCCATGTATGCTTTATTGAATTACCCACAATGTCTCTGGAGGCAAAACTCTCACAAACACTCATAATAACAATGCGAGTGTCAGAAAAACACATGCTACACCCTGCACACATACTACACACCTCCACAAATAGACCTACTTATGCTGAGGCACTTAAGTGCAATCTTTCAAACTCCAAAGACCTCTCAGACATTCTGCCTGTAAATATTATCCTCAGCAAATCCAAGAACAGTCAACAGAAACAATACGTAATACTCGATATATAGCAACAGCCAGTGGAGACTCAATTAATTTAATAAGGCAAGCCAATACACTACCCAGGACTCTAGTCATAGGGAACTCTATTGTATGACATACTGATGCCTCACTTACCCCCAGGCTGAACAAGGAGACAAAAATGGTCAGTTGCCTATCAGTGACAAGGATTCATCAAGTTATGTATATACTCAAGTCATTGCACCACAGGTACCAGTATGATTCAGTCATAGTCCATGTAGGTGTAAATGACCTGAGATATACATCCCTAGACTATCCGATGAAAGACATTATTGAGTTCTCAGAGTATATGTCTCAAGCTGGTATGTGTATAGCTTAGAGCAGCATTCTACCTTTAGCAAGGCTAAACAAGGAGAAGGTTACTGTCAGCTGCCTGTTGGCTGCCAGGATCCGCCATATAACCCACGCACTCAGGTCACTCCGCAACAAGTACAAATATGACTCTATCATTGTCCATGTTGGTGTGAATGACCTGAGCTATACCTCCCTGGACTACATAAAGAGACATGGAAGAGCTCTCCAATCTTGTAGCCCAGGCAGGTATGACCCTAGCCCTGCATAGCATTCTGCCATCGCCCAGAATGATACCACAGTACAATGACAAAATTATTGACTTCAACAATTGGCTAAGCTTCTGATGTCATTTTAAGGGGATCCAGTATCTGTCTGCTTGGGATGACATGGTCGACAGACCACGATGCCTTGCCACAGATGGCATGCACCTGTCGCCCCTGGGATTCTGGATACAGGCTAAGGCTCTTGCTGCCCCTATAATGCCTTTTTTAGCAAGGTTCAAATAACAAATTCACCACCATAACAGGAACAGGCAAGCAAAAACTGAAGGTGATGCTACTCAATGCTAGAAGTCTAAATCTCAAAATGCACTCACTCGAGGCACTCCTTAAAATGGAGAACATTGATATCTGTGCAGTGACTGAGACCTGGTTCAAGGCTCCAGAGAGCACCCCTGCACTACCAGGCTATAACTCATACCACACTTTTCGGCCATGTAACCTGGACCGAAACACCAAAGGCAGAGGTGTGTCCATATTCATTAAGGATATCCACACCTCCAGGCTAATTGCTCAGCATAATGCATCTGAGGTTATCCAAGTGCAACTAACTCTGGGCAAAACTGCAATCCAAATTGTAGCTTGTTACAGATCCTCCACCATACCCCAGGATTCCCATTCCTCTTTTCTTGATGTACCGGAAAATATTAGGGTTCAACCAAACACCCTAATAATGGGTGACTTCAACTACCCCAGCATTAACTGGAAAAATCTTGATCAGTGGATGGGAAATAGGAAATACACCCTGGAGATCACTTCTGTGTCTCTGCTGGACAGTGGCACAGGAAAATAACTTTCTTGGGTGGCGTAAGCTATGGAACCTTGCTGGCTAGGCTTACATAGGCCCTTGGGCCAAAAGCCTAGTACCTACCTATGAATCTATGAACCTATGATGCCACAATATGACTGACTTTAATAACTGATTAGTTTTTTTGTATCATCCTGGAATGACACAGGATTTGTTAGCATGGGAGGACATGGTTAACAAATCACTTTGCTATGCTGAGGATGGTATGCATCTTTCTCCTCTAGGCTATCAAATATTGGGTATAACATTGTCCCCCTCCACAACAGAGCCTTTTAGGCAATGCAAATTGAAAAACCTTCAAACTACAGTCTACTCAAGGAAATCTAAAAGTGCCACTGTTTAATGCCAGGAGTCTAAACAAGAAGCTTCCATCCTTCTAAGCTCTCTTCACCTTGGAGAATGCAAACATCGATGCAGTTACCAAGATATTGTTTAAAGCCACAGGAATTAAAGGTAGAGGTGTCTCGATCTACATCAATAAAAAGCATACCTCTAGTTTGCTTAAACAGGATGATGTAATGGAATTCCAAAATGTTCATATTGCTATAGACATAGTCCCAAACCAAATCCTAGCAAGATATAGTTCACTCTCTATGTCCAGTGAAACCTAGAGCTCATACATAGACCTACTGGAGACAATCACCATTCAACCAAATACCATACTCATGTGGAAGTTTAATTATTCCATCTATAAACTGGGAGTCCTACACATCCCAAATTTGCAGACACAGAAATTCCTACACTTTGCAAACACAGACACCCTGGACCAGTTAGTGAATATACCTACTAGTGGTACAGATAAATTGGAATCCAGGGAAGTAAATAGTGTGGGAAGAAATAGCCAGGGAATTGTTATGGCTAGGCTTGTATAGGCCCTAGGGATGATAGCCTAGTACCAACCTATGAACCTATATTCACCCCCAGGATCACGTCAGTCACCCTGCTAGACAGGGGTCCAGGGAAGTAAATAGTGTGGGAAGAAATAGCCAGGAAATTGTTATGGCTAGGCTTCTATAGGCCCAAGGCCTGATAGCCTAGTACCAACCTATGAACCTATGGACCTATAAGCAGGTTGTACAACACTAAAAATATTAAAATGGTTTCATGAAACTGAATAGACAACTAAGAGGACTAATTAAGTCCAACAAAACAAAATTTGAGGTAAAGATACAATCCCAGGCCAAGGGCAGCCATAAGGCCTTCTGTCACTATGTCCTAAACTTCAAAGGCAGCATGCAACAGTGTGCCAAACTGTTGGTAAATGAAGTCACGCTCACAGAACCCAGAGATATTGAAAATCTTCTAGCTGACAAATTCAGCTCCAACTTTATTCAGCTCTTACCCTCAGATACCTCACAAGAAATAAGATCTAACATAACCCCTTCAACTATATGTAAGGAGCAGGTCTTAGAGCCATTATCTTTGGCCAATAATCTAGCCTCAGTAGGCTTCAATAATATCCCTGGATGCCTCATAAATAGCTTGATATATGGCCTACCAGGGCTGCTGAAGTTACTATTTAACCATAGGCTCTGCAGAGAATTTGTGCCACATGACTGGAACATTGTAAAGTTCATCCAGCTATACAAGGGTGGGCCATCAACGAATTCTGAAAACTACAGAGCCATTAGTCTGGCTAGTCTCATATGCAAAACCACGGAAGGAATTATCATGAAAATTATTAACAATGACATAGGAAACCTTTAGACACTGGAGCCAACCCAGTTTGGTTTTGACAAATGCAGATCATGCCTACTGAACTGGTGGACTTCTTTGAGAAGGTCACCAAGGCAATATATGCATGCTGCCTACCTTGACCTAGCTAAGGCATTTAATAAAATACCCCACCTGACCATTGTAAATGAACTCATGGAATTGGGCATAAATTCCTATCTTACTTGCTAGATAGCCAGCTGGCTCTCAGACAGTACGCAGGAAGTCAAGATTGGAGAGACCACCTCCACAAAGAGGCCAGTCACCAGTGAAGTCTCCTTGGGCTCTGTCCTGGGTTCACTCCTCTTTGGCATCTATTTTGTGGAAGTCAAGGCCAATGTCTTGGGCCTCTGGCTTATGAAGTTTGAAGATGATTGCAAGCAAGGAACAATCATGACCCCCCCCCACACACACACACACACACACATCTTACAGGATGGTTTAACACAAACAAACCACTGCTACCAATGCCAATCTGTGCTAAAAAATGCATACTAGTACCTTTTGGGAAGTTGACCACCTACGGAAACTACCTCATTGACAAACACCCATAAAAGTAAATAGAGTAGTCAAGGATTTGGGGCCTCATGTAGATAGTAACCTGGCTTTTAACCAACATGTGTTTAAGATGGTCAGAAATTTATTCTATGTCACTCAACTTATAAGTAAGGGCATGATATCTAGACCCAGAAAAATCATTGTGCCACTGTACTCATCTGTCATCAGACCCATCATTGAGTATAACACCCCCTATGGTATGTAGCTGTCTAGGTATTAAGCAACAACTGTAACATCCAGAAAACTTCCTTACATAAGGAATTCTGGGTATAAACATAATACCCTATGCAGATCATCTCAAAGCCTCATCTCTACATTTTGTTTCCTACAGACTGCCAAAATGAAATTCTGACATGGCTTAGTGGCAAATTATTTTGGCTATAGTGTATAGGGTCCTGGGTTTGAGACTTGCAAGGGCTGCTTATTTTTACCTATATCAAACAAATCTCTTCATTAGCACTCACACTCTTCAAGAAAAATCTTGACGATTGGATGGGAAATAGGAAATTCCACCCGGGGATCATCTCTGTGGCTCTGCTCGACAGGGGCATAGGAAAATAATTTTTTTGGGATGCCAAAAACCAGGATACCTTTTTAGCTAGGCTTATATAGACTCTGGGGCCAATAGCCTAGTACCTACCTATGATCCTATGCGTGGCATACTAAGCATTCTTGGATCCCATTCTGATGGCCAGTTTGCATACCCGCAACAAAACAGCATCAGAACTACTAGATCTAAGGATTTAAACTTTGCTTGCAACTTAAATAAGACTTCTTGGCATGACAGGTATGTACCTCAGAGAATACCTATTCTTTGGAATAGGTTTCTCATCCATGTGAAGCACAGCTCTTCCCTAACCCTATTCAAGTGCAACTAGGACTAGTGGATGGGAAATCAGAAATTAGTCCCTAATCTGACACCTATATCTCTGATGGACAGAAACAGCCATTAAATCAATCCCTAACTTATATATACCCATTTAAATAACTGATAAGGTACAATATCTATTGGGATACATTTGGGTTGCATGGCTAGGCTTATAAAGGTCCCAACAGTCATTAGCCTACTATACACCTATGTACCTCAATCACATAACTGTACTGTGATACAGTAAAATATAATAACTGAGAGATAAACATGTTAATAACCTGGTCCATACTATGATAATGCATTTTTCTAATGAAAATAATCACTTTATTGTGACTGAAAGCTGCCCTCCTGATAATGTTCTAACATATAAATGAATTCTTCAGTCATACTGTTTGTCCATACACTGTTCACTTTCCTGATGGATAAGTTGCCAGAGTGGATCTACTTCAGATCTGCAAATTTACCCTAACTCGTGACTGGAGTTTAACACTTGGAAAAAATTTCATAAATTAAATTACAAGCATTGTTCTTTATAAAATCATTATTTAGAAGCCATGTATGAACAGATTGTTACTTAAAATACATGTTATGATCAATGAGGTAAAGTTCCATAGTGTAGCAAATTCACCTTTTTTTTCTTTAAATTACTACTTTATTCTATTTAATAAAATATTGCATTTCAATCAAGACTTTTTTTATTTTATTTTTTCCATATATTCACAATTCATTTTTGTAATGTGTTTTGTACTCGGCACTAATTTATTTCTTGATGAAAGGGTTAACAGTGTTACTAAACAAAAGCTGCAGGAATTTAAGATAATCCTTCAATATAAGGAAACTCATTTTTATATAAGGTGGACAACTTTTAGATATTATTATTATAGTGATACTTGATAAATCTGTTTCCCTTAACCAGAAGCATGAAAAATGAAAAGAAACAGTGTTTTGAAAATAAAATTCTCAAGATAGATAATGCCCTAATAAACTTACTTCTATTCATTTAAAAGATAGCTTCTTTGTATCATTTTACTGAAACTAGTCTTATTATCTCAAAAATCCTAGCTCATATCCTAAAGCTATATACATCAAATAACAATTGTAAGTTCATTAACGATGAATTAAAATCTTATGGGATAGCACATTTATTATCTGAAACAAGAATGTATACTATATCTCATATAGTAACATTATACAAAAATAAATAATGGAATGACTGAAAAATTAGATGAACCAAATCATAAATGAAGAAGATGAAGTTATGCTCAATATCCCAGTAACAAACAAGAAAGGTATAAAGGCTGTAAAGAATTTTGTAAATCTGTTGGCTATGATTGGGCAATGGCTAATATAAAAAAAGAATATAGAAATAGTCTGCCTAATATTTAGTACATCTTTTAACTACATTAGACATTATTGGTTTAATTACCTTTAAAACTGTAATTTACAAAATTCATCATGAAGCCAAAATTGGATCCCATTTTAAATAAGTACTATTATTCTATTTCTTTAATTAATCTTAGTGTTAAATAGTATGCGTCTATTTGTGCACATAGAATCCCTGTGTCTCTAACTTTAGAAAAGTGTTGCCCTAGTCATCAGGTATAAAGTGAATAAGATTTAGATTTACTGAGTTCAGTTCTCTGATGTTGACCTCCACAACCTGTGTTCTCAGTGGAAATTCACTCCCAGCTAAGGTATGGTGCTGGTTGTGCTATGAATGGATGCTAAGCCATGGAAACTTTGGCTAAATTAAAGTTTTTTTTTTTTAGTATGTTCTCCAACTTTTTCTGAACCACAGATAATTTGTGACTGAGGTTAGCCACCCCTTTATATGTATACCCACTTTCTCGATTTAGAGCTCCTGTTCCTTTGCAAATGAGATGGACTCTGCAGTGACATATCCTTTTTATGTAGGCCATGTGGTTAGACCAAATGCACTGCAAATACAGAATGTGGAGGATAAATTGTATCGCTTAGCACAATTATTCTTCAGGGACTGAAGCAGATAAAAAAGAACATTCAGACACCGGCAGATAAGACTTCTTTCCTGGCATCCACATCCACACTGGCAGTGCATCTCCAGGTGTGACACATTCATGAATGGGATCACCATGCTCATTTGCCAACTCTGTTACCCAAGTTAGATGACATTAAAAATGAGCATCAGCAAAATAACATTCACTTAGTAAGACTCATGGGAGGAGTTGAAGATGATATGTCTCACTGGCTGCAAAATGAATTGCACTCTGTTTTCAAGATCCATAAAAGTACTGAGATCAAAATGGCACACCACCTCCTTAAAATGGAACTTATCCCTAATCAGCATCCATGGCAGATTATTTTTAAACTACTAGATTTTCTGATAAAAAATGGTCTTGTCATTAGCTAGGTTGGACACAAAGTTTCTCGTGTATGGCTCAAAGGGTTAGTTATTGCAAGGCTACTGAGAGGATGTTGCTCATGGATATAATTACTTTGCTGCAGTGTAAAGCTATGTTTTGGCAAATAAAATCCCCACTACAGTAGTACCCAGTTATGCTAGCCATTATGTGCAGAACATCATCCAGCTATTCTAGTTCTTTCAGGAAGCCATCTATCAACTGAAAATGCCTCAGACTTTGCTGTTCCTTAAAATGGTGCACCACTAACTCTTTCATTTACCAGTTGCCACAGAACAGAATAAGTGTCCCCTCAGTGAACAGAACATTTGCTGCCATACTGCCAGACAGTTTGTATGTTGCTTCAGTCAGTACAGATGGTCTATATAGCTTTTTGGTATTCCAGTCAGGGGCAAATATGTGACTCTTGCAGCTAAGGAGCATTATAATGGTGTTGACATCAAAGAGGATACACTCCACATATACTAATAACTGAGTAATTTCCTTGGACATCATATACAGTGTGTTTGCAAGAGTTACAAAGAGACCATTAAGTGCAGAAAGTTAAATAGAATAAGGCCATTATGCCTAAAACTTGGCAGGGGTTCATAAGCTTGTATTGTAAACTTCCTGATTTTCCAGGTTGCCTCTACATACCTAGTGTTAGTTCTCAGACTCATAATGAATTCCACCTTTTGGGTGTTTGCCTAGGTTTATATAAAGTGCTTTCTTTCTTTTTAGATGTGAACTGAATGGAACTATGCTCCTTAGTTGTTAAAGTTTGAACTTGATAAATATTAGCATGTTTTTTTGTTAAAAATGTTAGTGTGCTTAGCAATTTGCATTTAGTAGTGTCATAGTTAGACTTATTTCATTAAATTTTAGCAGGTTGTGCTGTAAGGTAAAACATAAAGCCTGGATCACTGCTTCATATCATTGGAAGTTGATATCATCACACTTCAAGAGGCTAAAGTGTCTCATTGACTCCACAGTTGTCATTCAAAATTCTGGGGTACTTCTTGAGTAGGTAGTTTAGTAAAGACAATATGGAAAAATGTTGCAATATTTACCAACATGCCACTGAGTTTGAATGAAAACGGTTACCAGCATGAGTCAAATGGCAAACGGACATTGGTAAAAACCTGTTTTATTGTTTTCAAGTATAGTTTATGGCCACATCCTTGATTCCCTTTATTCAAATTGTTGAGTTTTTTTTTTAAATCCCTACATGTTTTTAATCACAAGGGAACCTAGATTCTACCTGGTAGAATTTCAATGTCATTACTGACCAGTTATTTGATAGTTATATTCCCCATGACTGAAGGAGTCATAAAGCACAGAAAATACTGTAGTAGTATTAAAACACAAAAAATACTGCAGTAGTATACCTTGGGCATGGGGTTAGTAATATTTGAAGAACTGCACACAGGGAGGATGCCAGTTTCACCTACATTACTCCAAACTGGTCATTGCATAGTAGACTAGACTTTGTATTGGTGTCCTGTTCAAAGATAATTGATGTAGAGGCCGTACAAAATCAGACTTGTCGGATGTCTGAATATTTAGCTGTATCCTTTACAATAAACATAGAACACGAGGTTTACAAGACTAAGGTGCTTTGTATTGTACAGCCACTGATATTAAAATCCATGGAGTTGCTGTGACAAATGCTTGTCCCAAGTAAGCCATTAGGAATGATGTCAGAGTGTGGTAGGAATTCTGCAAGTTTGATTAAAACATCTGTGTTTAAGCAGTAAGGCAATGTTTTTGAAAAGGGGAAGGTTGATTAGAATTTAGATGAAAGCAAAAGGACTATATTTAAGAAGGTAAACAAAATAAGAATATAAGACAAAGCATAAAAAGCTCACCCTGCATATTCATAGAGCCTTTCTCTAGATGAGGGCCAGAGAGTATTGCCCTACTTAGTAGGTGACAAGAGACAGCTGAAGTTAGGGTACTTGAGTCAGGTAATAGGAAGCTAATTCCCTACAGGCAATTGTGAAATCTATAAAAGCTATCATGCCGCTTTATATAGCTTACCATTTGAGTTTTCCCTTGATGTTTTATGTAGACACTGCAACTACCAGAACTGCAAAGACATGATCAGGAGCAAATTCTTAAACTCATACCAGCAGTGGAGATCTTAGCAGTGGTGAAGTCCAGCAAACTAGGCTAAGACCTGGACCTGACAGACTTACAGTGAGTGTGTATAAATCCCTAAGTCATGGCTTGATATTGCCAGTATGGCTCTTGAACAGGCAGATGATTAGTTCTGAGAGTTCTCCTCTTTTACTGAAGACATATTGGGTAGTAGTCCATCTTAATCAAAGCAGGGACCCAAAATTTATCAACGACCATAGACCTATTTCCCTATTAGAAACAGATGTAAAAGTATATAGGCTCAAATCTTGGATATCTTGTTACATCCCTTTGTTCCCCGTCATACTTAATCCTGCTCAGGATGTCGTAATTGGCAAATCAAGTGTTGATCACTTATGAGCTCTGTCCATTGTGACTACTTTCTGTACTGATTTTGAAAGGATATTTAATTCTGTGTAATGGGGATATATCTGGGCTTCCTTGAAGGTTTCAATGAGGGTAAAGCCACTGAATTAAATGCCGTACTCTGAAGTTACATCAAATGTCATTTTCATGAAATGTAAACAAAGATTTTTGCATTTGGGGTGGGCACCTGCCAAGACTGTCCACTAAACCTCACCCTTTATATACTTGCCATTAGGCTGCTTACCCAGAGTATTTTGGAAACTGCAGTACTTTCAGAATAGCCTTCTGTGTATGCTCATCCAAGGGTTCTCCCATTTAAGGACAACTGCATAATATTTTCTGAAGGCACAGCCAAAAATGATCAACTATAACCAGTCTACTTGAGTTTGCTGCAATCACTAAGCATGGGATCAAAAAAAGAGAAAGCTTTGTTTTTTGTTTCAATAATGCAGCTAACACCAATGCTGCTTACTCTGTGTCTGTTCCTTTTGTCATTAGCTCGATCTTCACCAAAGTTCTAATGGTTTAAAACCCAGGCCTCTGTGGCCCAGAAACTAAAATTAAATCTGAGGCCACAGTGATCTGAGATACTTATCAATGTTCACTCTTGGAAGAGACCACACCTATTAATGATTTGAAGAATCAATGCAGTAAAACTGATCTTTTTCCTAAGGTATTCTACATCCTAGGCAAGTTCTTATATCACAGACTAATAAACGTTTTGATAAAATGCAAAAACTCACAGAATAATTTATTTGATGTGGCCACAGACATAGGATCCCTAGATCTATTAATACAGTACTGGCAAGTGAATATAACCTGTGTCTAAAGAAAGAAATACCTCCATATTACACTGGTTCTTATCAGCCAAGCCAGATATTCTATCCTTACTCCCACAGCTACTAAGTGACTTACTGAGAAATACATTCCATTTAGCACTAAACTAGTACTTCAACAGCCTACCCACCAATCTCAAGCAAAGACACTGCTTAGAAGTAAATATTTCAAGCAGGGTGAATATTTTAAAATGTTTCAAAATAAAGATTTCTGTGGTACCAATTTCCCCAACTGGGGGCTTCCTCAGTTACATACTAGGTAAGAGTGACTTTTATGATGTGCTTGTAGAGATGCAAGCATTTTAGACCCAAGGGACTTATTTGAACATCTAACAGTAAGGTCATATTTGTTTCCCTTCAAACTTTGTGTGACATATTTACTGAAGCCATATGATAGTTATAAGTATTTTCAGTTTAGGCATATGGTGATAGGATAATCACTGCATCTACATGCCTGAAATTAACCACCTTTCGTCCCTCAACTAACCAATCTGTATAGTGACTGTAAGTATGAAGTAACCCAGCTAAATGCATCATATTATTATGGTGTCCAAGGTATCATCTGAAGTATGTCAGTAGTTGTCTGCCTAGCATGTGCAGCACTTCTCAAATGTCTACATTAATCTAGATTGGAATCTGTAATATCCTGCTGGGTGATAAAAATACTTTGTCTAAGGGGTTTTCCAACATTCCAGAAACGCCAATTTAAACTGAAAAGTGAGAGTTATCGTTCTCCCTGCTATTTTGTGGAGTAAGGATTCAAGCTGAGCTCTTGGGGCTCAGGATGTGGTTACCACTCATCAGGTATCGGGCATATGTTCTTGAGCTGCTAACCGGGGAATCCTTGAGTGATTTAGAATCATGGGTGCTGCACTAGGATGTAGGAGACACATAACTTATGGCTTTTAATGTTCTTTCTGCACTAGGCTAGGTTTCAGCCAGTGTCAGGGAAGAACTGTGATGGTTAGTACAGTATAGATTGCTCCACTCAAGAAAGATTCTACATCATCGCCTGAGTCAGAATGCTGGTAGTTTATTTGTAACAATGTCACAACACTGCACTTTGATATGGCAAGCTTGGTTGATGCTAAAGAGTTGGCAAAGAGGAGGTTATTATTATTCCTTCTAATCAAGTTTGATAGTCTTAGTGACTATATTTGTAATGTGTGAAGTCATTGGACATTATAAGTGTGTTACAGGCTTATGATACTAAGCGTGCGCACAGCCTCTCTTGTTTTTTCCGTTTCTCCTTTGTAGAAATGTATAGTTCACTCATACAGTACTTTGCTGTTCTCTTTCAGTACTTTTTAGTTTCTTACTACAACTTTTGATGTATTTTATTTTTAGTTACAGGCCAGAATTGCTTAAATTTGGCTTGTCTGCTATTATTGTTTAATGGTGCTGTATTCTAAAAGTTGAGCAAATAAAAAAACAGAAGAAAAGAATGAAAAATCACTGCTCAGTGCAGATGCAATCTGCACACCAGCAGTAATTCTATTTTTAAGAGATTTTCTGTTTTCTTCACAATTATGAAACAATGGCGGTAATGTACACATGTTAGTAAGGCACTGCTGACAAGTCCCACCACATGGGTGTGCAAGAAGACTTGCTTTACTGCAAAGGGTGTTTTTTGTCAATTTCATTGAGCAAAAGCTTAAACTGTTTTTTTTTTTCATTAAGATGAAGCTTCATTGAGTTAAAACTGGATAAGTTGTAGGTAAAGGACATAACATAAATTATTTTCAGCATTTCAGGCTGGCATTATGGGTAAACAAACTCTGAGCAAGCAATTATACAGAGATAATGTTATACTCTTTTAGATATCTTAACTCTAAACAGATAGGCCAGAATTCAAAGACAGGCTATATAATATGCAGTGCATAATTGTATTGGAAATCGACCTTTAAAGGCCAGATGTGACACACAGTCATATGTTGTGATAAACTGCATGTACAGGGAGCAGAAATGCAATGCAGGATATATATGAAAATCACTGCATAATAGCATACAGATAAAATTGGGTAAGAAAATTAGAACTTAATGATACATATACAATGTGAACATAGTTGTGTTCCATAGCCATATATGGGTATATTACGTACTATTGTGCTTTTGAATATAATAGGGCAATACATGTCAAAATTATCAAGGCTACAAATAGCAAAAATACTCAGGTTAGCAGCATCAGCCATGCAGCTTCATACAATAATGTTTAGTGATGCTATGTTCCTCTTTTATACGTGTGGTGTTATCTAGCTGAAAAGGAAATAGCGCCGGCAGCATGTAAATTACTATGGTTTTATTGAGAAAGAGGTCATTGACTGGTCCAAAATAGATTGGAACATTTTATGGTCCTTGCTTGATATATCTCACTCACAACAAAATCTATCGGAGTTCAAGGGATTTATACTACTTTTGCTTCTACCTAATAAAACCTTTTCAAGATCAACATGAAACACACTGGGTAGTTATCATGTCTCAACCTCTTGAATACTGACTAAGTTCCTTAGCACAATTCTTTTACATGTGAGTGAACATGTATGATTTCATAGCACAGTGTGACCTGTAGCCTCTGTGACATTACCCAACTCCCAGAGGTATGAAGCAATAAAATGTCTCATTTGGCCCACAGCCATGAAGGTCTGTGAACAGGAAATGGTGAATTATGTCACTTTTCCTGCTATTTGACATTCTACAGGACCATCTAATTAAAAAGTATAGGCATGTCTATAGGCATGTCTACATATGCAATATGTCCAAACTAGAGACCCCTCTGTATCTTGCTACTGTGTTGCAGGTGATGTTGGATGCCCGTTGTAGCCATGGATAATCATGTTCTGATGGAAACCAAAGAGGGAGAATGTCAGCATTATACTATACATGCACAAATCCACAGCATTGTAGAACATGTGCTCAACCTTTTCAAAGATGCTTTCACCTCTACCTTGGTGTGGTTAAGGGACACCCCAATGTGACTCTTCCACAGCCTGAAAGATGCTCCTTGTATGTTGAATGCTACATAATATGCTGTTAACAAAAAAAAAGGGATTGAGCAGTCCCCTGAAAACAAGATTGAGCAGTCCCCTGAAAACAGTACATTCAGACCACACACAACCAAGGTCAGCTGGGAAGGAAATTCAGCCTTATCATTCAACACTAAATAGGTAGAACAGGAGCAAATGCCAGCAACAGTATCTTTCTCTCTCTATAAGGGCAGGGGCAGTATATGGCAGTGAGACCAAAGCAACAATATCTAGTCTAGAACTATGAGTCCCAGTGAGTGCAAAATGACAGTGTAGTGTCAGACAGAACAAAACATGATGCATGCAGGGCTAATATAAGGCTATGCTAGTCAAGGAATGGTGTCCCAAAACTGTGCATCAGATGTTCCCATATACACCACACAGGATGGTGGGGATTGCAATTATAATATCTGCACAAGTATACAAGCACAATACCCTAAGCCACTTGGTTGTCAGTGATCTCATACACACTGGGTGGGGTAGAATGTTAAAGGATGAGGATACTGAGTCTCGGTATGATGGCCATTCTGTCTCTTGTACAATTTCCTCTTGTGATGGGGTTGGAGTACCTCTACATGATCATGACTTGGGGATAGTCCTCTGGCATACTGAACTATGAGTTTTGATCTCCCATGTTTCTCCTGGCAGGAATAGTGTGTTACTGCATGACCATAACCAAGACCATCTTTCTATTGGAATCTGGGTGTCATCACACCCACAACAAGAGATGACAACAAGTCATACACTTCCAGATACAGTTGAGGATTGTGTATCCTGCAATAGACCTCCCCCTCTATTGCCAACCCAGGCATGTAGCCTAACCTGGCAATACTCCTAATGATGGCAATGATAGTGGAACTAGGAATGTTCTGCAAAAAGGTAGAGTTGGAAGTATTGTGTGTCACTGTAGACCTTTTAACATCTATCATTACAATGTCCGTGGACTCCATGTCCTTACAGAGTTGCTGTCAATGGAGGACAACATCATTACAAATGCCAACAACAAGCAATCAGCTCCATGGCAGATGAGATAGCCTCAGATTCTGAACCAACAAACAAATGAAATGTGGCAAAGAACAACAGCAAAGAGTGCTCCTTCCTAAAACACTACAAGTTTATTTCATAAAGTGCTTTTCATTTGATAAATTATCAGACTTCTTCAGATAACACATAACCCTAAAACTCATTTATTTAAAGTTAAACATATGAATCATGTGGTCAATGTTCACCAATAACATAGACTTTAAGCTTATATACCCCTCACCTCAACACATTAAAATAGTCCACTCATCCCTTACTGTCTCATTTCAAAGTACTAGCACATAAAGAGGTCTAGTAAATACAATATATTATATATGCATGTAGTGTACACATATAAATACACATAAAAGACATTAATTTATAAAAACTGTGCGTAAAAATGTATAAAATATGTCTGTATGTGTAATGGTGCATACTTACATACAACCTATATTAAACTATACTAAACTATAAAAATATATGTATAGCTTCACACAATTTATCTTAAAATGATCTACATATCTGGTTAAACTCTATAATTTCAGGATGCATGCGATAGAACATGCCTCATTCAAACTTGGGTGAGTGTAATCATTTAATAAAATTTGCCAATACAGCTCGAGTTCATCCAGTCTTAAAGAGTCAGGTCCCCACCAATGTCTAATGGGATTTGAGCTATTATTTGAAACCTAAAGTGGTGGGTATTTTGTTGTTTATTATGTTTGGCCAATGCGTTCTCTAATTTACCCCTTGAAATGGCAAACTGATGTTCATACATTCGTTCCCAGAATTTGCACTCAGTTTTCCCTATATAAAATGATGCACAAAATGTGCATTGAGCCAGATAAATAACAAACCCCATGCCAGATGAGAACAGCTCAGATGAGGAAGAATCAGTCGAGAATGAACAAGCGCAGGGGATACAATGGAATGCAGTTACTGACAAAGGTGACACAAACTGTGTTATTGTAACAAACACAAGTGGAGATTTCAAAATATATAATTTTCATCAATGGACAACTTTATGTTGAATATCTATGCATGCACCTTACTGTCTTTCTTTCTTTTTATATGTAAACGATATATGTGCTGCTATGCTCTAACTCCCCACTGAACCAAGCTTGGTATAAGAATGTGACACGTTTATGAATTTCATCACCAAATTTTGTTTAGAATATTTCTAAATTTTTCATTAGAGTATGGATTTTTTTCTTATTAAGATAGCCTTTCTCATTCATATTTTTAGGATATCATGAATTTATATCCTTTCCCTGATTCTTATTCTTCCTCTCATATTCCAATCTACAATGGTATATATCAAGAATTGCTTAATTTTCATACAGAACCTTTATTCAATTAAGTTTTAAACCAACCTAACACATTAGCATGCGATACAATTCAGTTCAAAATAATTATGATCTTTACAACTGCTGTTTTGATGAAACACAACAGTACTCTGCTTTACTGGAAAAAGCTCTCTCAAACTCTGCCATAGATTGCTGTGAGGGAAAGGATAATTTGTTTCTTCCTTTCTTGTATTTTGAATTTCTTCATTGCCTTCTATTTTGGATATTGTGGTTTATTTCCTTTACATTGTGTTTACTTGTGTTCTACTTTTAATTGCATATTTAAACAAAGAAAGAGACCACAGCTGTATCTCGTGTGAGTCACATAGACATTACCCCACTCTGGCACTGTTGGTTTTTTTAAACTCAACTGTCTTTCTGCTTGCCTGACCCTTATGTTAATTTAACCACATATTACCTTCTGTCACCTCTGTCATTGGCTATTGTGAGTAAGCATCAGCTATTTAACTTTTTTCCATCCCACTGCATTCCATAGAGCCAGAATTCAAAGTATCAACTCCTTCCAATCTATCTTGCTCTTTTAAAATTAGTGGTTTTCCACTTAGATAGTTAAAGCTTAAGTTACTCCCTCTTTCATATCTAACTGCTTAGTACACACTGCAAGTATCAGCATATTTATCCTTTTTTCCATCTTACCATTAACATTTGCAACATCTAGTCCAAGACTACCAATTATTGGAGAGCCCGCATTGTGTCTCTCAGTAGTCATATTGGGATTAGTGTTTCTGTTTTGCTCCTGGTGAGAGGATGAGTACAGGGACAAATTTTCCTTGAGGCTGCTGATCACCAGAAAGGCTGATAACTGCTTTATGGGTGCCAGCTTGGAATTTATGCTTATATTTTGCTCCTATTGAGAGAAGGAGCACAGTTCTTTGACTTCTGATGGTTTCTGATTGGACAGTTAGTGTCAGTGTTGGACCTTCCTGATTGGTCTGGTTGTTATTCAAGGCATCTACCAGGAAAAGGCTATAACAAGCCTACAGACCTTTGCATCATCTGGGACAAGACTGTTGATCCCCAAAGAGCCTGTGGTCTGCTTCTCATCTTGGGACCGGTGCTACCGTTTTGTTTTTGGTGAGAGAAGAATCAAGGAGGCATTGCATCTGAGTAGCATGAAGCTGTGGTGAGACCAGCAACTGATACCAAAACATAACCCAGAAAGGCAAACACAGTGCAGACCAGAAGTAGAAATACACAAAATTATTTATTCTCCATAAAATAAGCGCTATCATCCCAAAGTTAAAATTACAGGAACTTCATCAGATACAATTTAAAACAGTAAAAAGCATTTTAAATACTAAAGCAGAATGACATCATGTCCTTTCTCAGGGCAGTGGGCACTGCCTACTCAAACCACACTCCCTGTGATGACACCAGCACTAGTAGCTGCAAGGCACTAGCCAAATCAGGTGAATCCACTTTATTCATCATTCTTGGCAAAGCTAATTCTTTCAATTCAGTAAGTACTGCTTGATTAGCTGCTGTCTAACATAACTTCAGAATAACTCCCTAAATACATCATCCATAAATCAATGGATCTATCTGGGATCTATGTATTAGTGTCACCTAAAGTGTTTGGCAGTGCCCTGTATAGATGCAGACACCTTGAGCTGACATTTTTTCCTGTAAAAGCACCCTTGAAATTTCACCATTACCTAGTTGAACACAGGACAACTAGTTTGCAGGCACAAGCACTACTCCCAGAGCTGCAAACAAGATAGATACTATTGACATTACTTTATATTTCCAGTGCAACTTTCTAATCAATAAAATAAGTTATGTTGCCATGGATATGCACTTTCACACTTTCTCTGTTACCAGCTTGGTGGATATTGCCTTCCTGAGGCAATGAAGAAATTGCCTCATGTTTACTGGCAATCAGCTCTCAAACAAACTGACGTACATGACAGATGTATTTACACAATATCATCAAAGGCAAATCTCTCATATAAAAGCACTCCTAATGTAAATCAGGTTGTCAGTAGTGCTTGCAGTGTACTCATCACACAGCATGAACAAGACACACTAGCCCACATATGCTGATGCACTTGAATGTAATACTCCTAAGCTGCAAATGCCTCCAAGATGAAATACACATAGGAAATGCCCTCAGCAGCCCCAAATGCACTCTGTCAAAACAACACCTGCATCAGCACATACAGCCACACCTTATGGAGCCTCTACTTCTAAGTCCATAAGGCAAGCCACCACACAACCCAATATTCTGGTCATTAGAAACTCCATCATGAGACACACTGATGTCTCTCTCACCAGGCTGAGTAAGGAGAAAGTCACGATCAGCTGATTATCAGGGCCAGGATCTGCCACATCGTGCACGCTCTCAGGTCAGTGGACTACAAGTAGCAGTATGACTCAGTCATAGTCCTTGTTGGTGTAAATGACCTGAGATGTACCTCCCTATACTATATGAAGAGAGACATCATGGAGCTCTTGGAATATGTGTCCCAGGCTGGTATGAGCCTAGCAATGAGCAGCATTTTATCTTCTCCAAGGATGATGCCACAATATGGACAGAAGATGACTGACTTTAATAATTGGCTTAGTTTCTGGCATCATTCTAAGGAGGTGCAATATGTTTCAGCACTGAAGGTGATGGACAGCACACCACACTGCTTTGTCATTGATGGTCTGTACCTCTCCCCTCTAGGCTTTTGAATATTAGCTAAATCATTGTTCTCCCCCATAGTGCCTTTGTAGACAATGGCAAACTGAAGTAATTCTGATGCAGCAAATCAAAACCAAGAAAATCTAAAGGTGTTACTGCTCAATGCTAGGAGGCTAAACAAAAAAATCTACTCCCTACAAACTCTCCTCACTCCAGAGAATGTTGCCATTTATGCAGTCATTGAGATATGCTTTAAAGCCACAGAGAGCAAACCAGCAAGACTACAATAGCCTTCACACATTTAGACCAGCTACTACAAAGACAAGGACTAAAGGTGAAGGCATTTTGATTTACATAAAAAATAGATATTCCTCAAGGGTGGTCAAGCAGGACAATGCACTTGAGCTTCTCCATGTTTAATTCACCATAGGCAAACTCCTGTACCACTTCCTAGCAAACTATAGGTCTCCCTCTTTGACACAGGAAATTCATAACATAGGCTCATAGGTTCATAGGAGATTACTAGGCTAAAGGCTTAAGAAACCTTAAAAGCCTAGCAAGTAGAACCCGATTTTATGCACTATATGGCCCCCAGGGGCAAGAGGATGGTGTGAGTTTGTGCCTATTTCTTGAGTGTGTGACAGATTCCCGTCTCCATAAGGAGCATAGGCAATAACCCAGGTGAGAATGTGTGATTTCCTATCAATTGATCCAAATTACATTTGAAGAGGGCCAGGGAAGGGCTCTGTGAATAGAAATCCTGTTACAAAGAAAGGGCAATCTCTGAGACACATATTTGTCTCTACACCATGTTTTTCTTGAGTTGATGACTAGGTTTAGATCCCTAGATTGAGTGAACCTTGTGCTGTTTAACTTGCAGATGTGTGCCAGCTCCATCAGGGCTGGATTTTTGAGTGCCTTGTAGGTCAACCATAAGTCACTCCTTAATAGTCAGTAGGAGACATTGTAAAGGAATAGGGTTTTTAGTCTATCCACATAGGAAATGTTGTCTACACCCTGTATTTTCTTTGTGAGGAAACTGAGGTCACTTCAGCTACTTTTTAAGTGTCTAGCCAAGTATATGCCAAATGGCACATTGTAATTGATTATTGGTCTAATGTGGGCTGAATACACTGGGACTATAACTTCATTGGATCTGAATGCTATACCTTTACTTATAATTTGAAGAACACAGAAGGACCTCCTCACCATTGTGGACACATGGTGGTCAAAGGTCAGTTTACTATCTGTGTACCTAGATCTTTCACTTCTGAGTCCACTCTTAGGGAGGTGCTCATGATGTTATAATTTGCAGGGGTATTTGACTTCCCAAAGGGTATGATAATACATTTTTTTACATTTACTTTTAGACCATAATACTGGCACCAGTCATTAGTCTGATCTAGACCCTTCTGAAGGATATCTATATCATTGCAGCATTCAGTGATTGCCCCCAGCTTGCAGTCATCAGCAAACTTTGTCATTCACTGGGCTTTCACATTATCCTTGACTTCAGAGACACATATTCTAAACAGATGTGGTCCCACCACTGAGCTCTGTGGCACACCACTAGTAACTGCCTCCCTGCTGGATCTGGATTCACCCACTTTAACCACGTGTCTTGCTCATGAGCCAATTGGATATCCATCTGGTGACATAGAGATTTATGCTAAGTTTTGTGAGTTTATAATACCTGAGTGGGGAATTGTGTCAAATGCCTTGGCCAGGTTGAGGTGAGCAGTATGTACTGTTTTACTTTTGCCCATGGCCTTAGTGACTTTCTCAAAGAAATCTACCAGATTCAGTAGCCATGACCTGTTCTTGTCAAAGAAGAATTTGATCAAGTCTAATGTTTCGAGGTTTCCTATGTCAATATTTATCAGGTCCATGATTATTCTTTCCATGGTCATACATATAAGACTAGTCAAACTTATGGGTCAATAATTTCCTGGGGGAGTAGATGGTCCCCCTTTATGCAGAGGGATGATTGTTGCTGTCCTCCACTCTAATGGGAAAAAGCCAGTCTGGAGGCTGTGCATAAATAATAATCCTAATAGGCCTAAGTCCTGATTTAAACTGTTTAGGAGGCAACCTGATATATTGTCAGGCCCCATTTAAGCCATATTGTTAGCTTTAGAGTTCATAGTGACAACCTGTTCTTTGTTGATAATTGGTGGTTCATTGCCAGCAGACATCACATGTTTAGAAAAAGCATTTGTGGACTTTAATGTTTTAATATCATAAACATGGTCATGTATCCTCTTCCTAAAAGCTCTGTTGGTTTTACCAACAAAAAATGAAGTGCAAAACTGGCATTGTGCCAGATATACAACATTTATAGTGTTGCAGCCAGTGTAATAATTGCAAGTGAAATTCTTCTAGTTACTGAATGTGTAAAACTAGATGTTTTCAAAAAATATGTACAATATTTACAAATTTGACAAGCAATACTCATGCTTACCATTGTATCATTTTGTATTTTTGCTTGCTATTGTCTTTTTTATTGTAAATGTTTGCTTACTGCCTGTATTTTGGAGCTTTTCTCCCCGGGCCTCTACTGAAAATGGATATATGTCCAGCTAGACTAGCCCGGTCAACAAATGTAAAATAAATAATAATAATAATAAATAAATAAATGTACCAATATTCTCTAATTTAACAATTATAGGTAAATGTACATTTTTGTTTTGTAACAAACATTTAAGAGATAAAGAATTTCTAATAGTGAATCATGGGGAGGCACCACCAACTGATTTCACCAAATTATCTGCCAGTAAAATGTGCCAATTGCATCTTATAATGTCAAATGGTATTAATCTTTCTAGAACATGTTAAAATCAATTATAAAGTTTTATGAGAATCAAGACTACCAGTGTTCACATTAGTTCCTTGTGTTTTTAACCATTGAACATTATTTCAAGTTTCTTGTTGTTACAAGTCATTGAACTGAACCACCTAATACACTCAGTAACAACTCCCCCTTTAGATTCAAGCCAGTCCACACTACCCATATAAAAGATTTCTAAAAAAACTAAAACCCACAGCCCTAGCTGCAGACCAACTTCCAGCAGAATTTCTACAAATTGCTGCCGAAGTATTAGCATTCCCTGTGTCCATCCTTATCAACAGATCCTTGTCTGAACAGAAAGTCCCACAGATCTAGAAATTGTCCCACATAATACCCCTATACAAAGGAGGCAACAGAAATGACCAATTATCTCCCAATAGCCATTCTACCACCCCTATCCAAAATCCTTGAAAGATGCATACATAAACAAATGATGGATCACCTACACACACACAAACTTTTAACAAACACCGAGCATGGCTTCCGGCCTTCCCACAGCACCACAACTGCATTAATAGCTTTCAACAATACAGTTAACCTTCACAGAAATAATGGCAGATTTGTATCTGCCACCTTTCTTGACCTTTCTAGGGCCTTTGACATGGTGTCACATAGCAAACATATTCAACTTCTCTCTGAATTTAACATCAGTCAGCACTCCATCTCTTGGTTCCAAAGCTACTTATCAGGTCACTAACAGGCAGTCCAATGGCAGAAAGACCTCTCCCCTCTCCTTCCAGTTACAATAGGAGTCCCCTAAGGATCCATTCCAGGATTATTACTTTTTTCCAATTTTCACTAACAAATTACATACTTCCTCTCCACATGCCTCAGTTATCCAATATGCAGATGACTCTACCTTAATCTGCACTGCATCCTCCCTTCATGAGCTGCATTCAATCACACAAGAATCATTTCTATCAGTCGAAGCTTGGCTTACTAACTCCAATCTAATTCTAAACCCAAACAAAACCAAACTTTTCTAATTAACTCAACAAAATTCACCTCAGCTAGCCCCCCCCCCCCCACACACACACACTTCATATTATGCTCAAAAACAATAAAATAATTTCTCCTGTATCTCATACCAAACTCCTGGGAGTCGAGATCGACTGTAATATGAAATTTGACATTCATATCTCCCAGAACCATAAAAAAAGTTCATAAAAACTTCTCTACAGAAATAAACAATTCCTCACTAAGCACAGAAAATCCACCATTGCACACACTCATCTAATATCTACCCTATGCCTCCCCTATACTCAGAAATTTGAATAAGACTGAATCTAACAACCTCAATATCTGCTATAATAAAATAGCAAAGTTTACCACTGACTCTCTCTTCAGACCACACCATTGATCAGCCCTTAAACAACTTAACTGGCTAGAGCTACCACATCTGCTCCTATAAAATCAACTGATCTTTGCCCATAAACTCCTTCACCAGCTTGAAAAAACTCCGCCTTGCAAAACCTAATACTCCCATACACTAATAACAGACCACTCCACTCTAGTAACAGGCAACTCCTACAAGTAACAAAGCCAGTAACGCAGCCAGTGATTCCCTCATCTCTAACTTCATATCCAAAAAATGGAAGTCACTCTCTCATAGTATAGTATCCCAATCTTCCTTAACAAAATTTAAATATATCTTGAAATGTCACCTGGCTGATTCTTGGCTATGCTCCTGTACCAGCCCCAGTTAACCTACCCTACAGTTACAAAGCTAACTAAACCACTGCATCAACCAACCTACCTATCTACTAGCCCCACCCTTCTCATACTTTGTCTAAGCTCTTCCTGCAATACTAAATATTCTGCAACAGTCAATACACTATACTTGAAAGACACCTCTAACCTCTGCTCTGTGCACACTATAACCTACCTGCTTCTTTCCATATACCCCACAACCAACTGTTTTTCTCACTCTCACACCTTTCCCAACTCTGTAGATGTCAGAAAGGAGGGGACACAGAACTGAGTCCTGAGGGATTCTACCAGTTAGTGGCCTTTTGTGGAAGTAGGCTCCCCAGTTATGACTTTTCGGGTCCTATCTGTGAGCCAGTTAGCTATCCAGGGGTAACATTGAGCTTTATATCTAATTATGGAAACTCTGGCATTATATAATCCTTGTAATAAAAATATTAATAATTTGCTAGCCAAGTACTGGAAATCTCAACATCAGTTTAGATGTTAAGTATGACCCATTTTCTTTCAAATAGTACAAAGAATTTTTTTCAACAGTGGGGTAGAGTTCCTGATTAATTATGTAAACATATGAGGACTATATGCTGATTAGACTGTTACAGAAAATTTGTGTAGAATTGCTTCTTCCAATTTCACTTTATTTATTCTTATACCTGATTAATGAAGTAAAGGGCCAGAATCATGAACAGCTAATTTTAGCGATGCTTTCATGAGTGCATTGCTAAGAAATGCTCACACAGTGACACTTTACCTTGTATTCATTAAATGGCTTTATATGTCATGTAGAGCTGCGAAACAAAGGTGAACAGTATGCTAATGAAAGCATAATCAGCTGAATTACATGCTAATTAACCAATCTTAGATGACAGAGCCATTCAGGGACCTACAAAGTAACCATGTAGAGATGGTGCAACCCTTTGCCATGGACACCAAAACCTATCTGAATACTGACGCTATCACACTTAGACCAAAAAAAAAAAAAAAAAAACAATGTTAAAGGCTGCTGCTGTTCTCTCCCATGTGTATGTGCAACAGACTCCAATGTATGCTGCTGATGCTGTTGACAGACTCTGTCCAAGAGAAAGGTGTTCAGACCCTGTTTATCATTATGGACTGCATGATATTGAAATAGTAGAGTGATACAGGGTTGATAGGGAAACACTACAGGAACTCTACAACCTCTGCTGTTTCCATTTCAGACCCAGGGGAAATCAAGGAGAACCTATACTAGAGGAAACTGAGGTATGTGTAACATTAAGGATATTAGCTACTGGTACATTTTGCAGACCCACAGGGTAAATACTAGGGGTGTCACAGGCTTTAGCTTTCAGAATATTTCACTAATATCTTAATGCTATGCAACAACATGCAAGGCAGTATATCTATTTTTCACACACACCAGAAAGAGCAAGAACAATGCAGAAATTCTATGCTGTAACAGACTTCCCTGAAGTCTTAGGGACCACAGACTGCACTCGCATAGAAGTAAAAGTCCCACTTGCTGAACAGAGAAGAACATACATCAACGGAAAGGGGTTCCTTCCACTCAGTCAACTGACAGGTTGTTTGTAATGACTGAGGGATCATCCACAGTGTCTGTACAGGCAACCCAGGTAGTTATTAAGACCCACACATATGGCTCACCTCACTGTTGTATATTAGGTTTGTTAGGTGTGATGTTCTTCAAGGCCATCTTCTGGGTCATGCAAATTATGCACTGAAACTGTGGCTCATGACACCCATCTGAAACGCACACACATCCACAGAGGAAGGATACGGCAATGCCCATGCTGAAATGAGAAACATCATAGAACATGTGTTTGGGATGGTGAAGTCACAGTGCTACTGTCTAGACAGATCAGGAGGTGCTCTACAGTACAGCCCAGGCACTTGTGCAGAAATTCTCACAGTCTGTGCCATGTTGCACAATATCATCTTAAGGAAACAGTTGCAGCAGGGACAGCAAGGGCCAGGACAACACATTCTTGTACCACAGGCAGCAGCAGCACCTCCACAACACACAGATGAGGATTCTGAGGGAGAACCTCCAGCTTCAGAGGTAGCTGGCAGATATAGACATGCACAATATGCCCTTGCCCTTGCCCTGGTTATGAGGCAAAATACAGCACACACAATCATCACTTAAGACTCAAAGATCAGCACACACATTTAGCAATGAAGAGGAACATAATAGCACACAGACTCACCAATGAAGGAATACATATTACAACCCAGAGCCAGTTCATGGTCAAATGGGGCCTTAAGCAGGGTAATGGATCGAGTCCCTCCATAAAAAGTCCCCCCAGCCCACTATCTGTACGGCCCCACCTCCCAAAGCCATGCCTGTGTCCCATTACTTGGCCATTTCTTTCCAGTTAATATAAGGACTTGTTCAAACCTTTCAGTGTGCATACTGTTTTCTGTTTTACTTCTACAATCCTTAGAGATATTTGGATTTAATTTAAAATTTTTATTTCAAATTTCATAGAACAAACACTGATAGACATTTGTTAAACAAAGAAATAGAGCCTCACAATTAAAATAGATTTAGCATTTAAACTTCTCTGCCCTTGAAATTCATATTAATTGAAATGGCAATGAAACCCACATTCAAACAAAAAGCATCTGGCCAGTGGTGGATAAAGTTTACCTTTGGGCTGTTTTCAAAATCATAGGCCCTTAGCACACATTTTTAGGACCATGCAAACATGCATGTGTTCTTTGATTCACCTTCTTGACTGCATTAATGTATATTCCTTTTATAATACACCACTTGTTAGAGCATATTTTAAATGTGTAGTTTTGAAAATTTTCCAGTAAGCAATGAAACAAAACATATGAACCAATAATGACAAAACCGGCCAGTTCAGAAAATCTCAACAATAAAAGGCCACCCAACTTCTCTTATTTCAGTCCACCAATATCAGTCAATATGTACAATCTCAGTGGAAGTAAAAATCATCTGAATAATTCCACATTAAAGATATTCAAAATATTTTGTAACTAATGAAGAGGTTGCTGCTAGCAAACAACTTTATATTTCAATGTTTAATCTACAAATTCAGTGCCTGTTGTCCTTGAAGAACAAATTGTCTGTGTTACTTTAAAACATGGTAAGCTGATAATACTGCAATAAGGAATGGATGGCAAACCAAAATGGATGACAAACTGTTAACAGGTTCATAGTTACTAGGCATCTCATCAAAAGGAGGACATACTCAGGACTGCAGCACCCCACCCACCTTAAATTGCAACTTAGTATCAGGAATCCATCTACATGCTGTGGGAGTAAAACCCACAGCCTTCTAAGTAAGCATGCTACCTGTTGTGCTGCTGACAACACTTACCAATTCCATTGAACAACAGTGATAACATTTGCATAAACAAAACAGTTGCATACTGTAAACAGACTTAGCACGAGCAAGCAGTAAACTTCTTATACCTTGAAACTCATGCTTTCTTGAGAAATGCACCTGAAACACACATCCTTGAGAAATGCACCTGAAACTCCTTTTTTTAATAGCTTGGTGGTTGGGGTAGAAGATTCAGGTTCTTGTTTCCTGTAACTAAGGTACAGGTTTGAGACTGAGCAAATTAACTAACCACCTGCTATCCCCATTTCACACACACACACACACACACACACACACACACACACACACACACACACACACACACACACACACCTTACTTGTCTATCTGAATTGTCTGCAGCACCCAGCTGCAGAAGCAGCTCAAGGAACATCCCTGGTCTGTCCATGGAAGCAGCACACACACACAGCTGTGGAATAAGTTGAAGAATGTCCCAGCTGGAGGCACTTATTTTTTAATTTAAATTCCACTTGCACAGAACATGGAAAAGAACAGGTCTGTGCAATGATGATGCATGTTGTTACCAGGCACAAAGGATTTTCTTAAAGAAAAATGCCCTTAAAAGAAATACATATTTTTTTTAAATGTTAAACGTAAATATGGCAGTCCCGCAACCAACAGACCCCCTCCAAATAATGGGCCCTAAGTGACTGCCTTGTCACCTAGTACTGGATCCAGCTCAGTAACATCTTAAGCACATACAAATGTTAAAAGTGATGTCATTTGATGTCCACAAATGCTACTTATACATGTAATATATATGTTTGAATAGCATCAAACAGAGACAGTCCAAAGGCACATAAATCCTAACTGCAGTAATGTCAAGGTAAGTGTAGAACCTGTAATACATAAAGAAATGCGCAAGGAGATAAACTACCTGCGTGCTGTCAGCCTCATATCTATTCACTTTGTTGCATTAAACATATATCCCTAAGTCAAACCCAAATGAACAAAGTCCATGGCACAGTCATCATTATTCTCACAGGCTGGGGGTGAGATGGGGGATGCAGCAGGCTAAGGGTGACACCAAAGACACATAGATGCCAGCCCTCCCCCAGCAGATGTACTATCATAGACACTGCCTGATCCAATGTGTCACTCATGCTATCCAATGATTCACCCACAGAGTTAAGGCATGCGTGCAATAACAAATGAAAACACATTACTGTAAAATAACTATACTAAGTTGGACAGCACAGCAAGAACTGTCATATGTGCAATATACCAGCAGTGAAATTTTAAAATAACATACATTGCAAAATTAGTTTTCCCATTGTGTATTGAAATTCACTCAAAATATGAACATGTAAGCATTTTGTGTAGAGTACAAACATAACTTTTGAAATAATGCAGTAATTTGTTGAGCAATCTCATCCAAGTAACTAGCAATAGTGCTCTCTCTTATCCAATTAGTCTCCCCTCCTTCCACTACCATAGCTACACCATTACCTTTCTATAGTGTACATTCAGCCCTCTGAGCACTGGGAAGATGCAAATGAGGTATGAAATCATTAGCATTCCTGAGCAGTAAAAAAATCACTTGATGTATGGATGTAAACTTGGTGTAGGAAGATACAGGACTGCATGCATACACCGTAGTACCGCTTGGAGGAGCAATCAAAATTGTTAGCTTCTAATAACTTGCAACTGTTTCTGCTTGTCCTGACTACAACAACAAGCAATACTGCATTGACTACTCTGTCTGAAGTGTTTGTATCATGCAGAGTAAACTTACAATAAAAAGCATAAGAAGCTTGAGAACTATAAGAACAACCTAACAATATTGGCATCCTTACACTAACAGCACACATTCCCTGCTCAAAACTATCTGAAATGCTGATCAGTTATATTACACATTGATGGACAGATGCAAATAAATGGCCATGACACTGCATTTCTGTACTTAAGCCTAGATGTGGGGAATATGCTCAGGAAATAAAGAGAAGAAATAGCTGCCAGTGTTGACAATCTGACATTAAAATGATGTGGACTATCATTAATGTAAAGCATTTGCCAATACCCCATTCATCTAGACAAGTTCAATAAATGAGAAAAAAATAACTTCTGGTCCTGTGCTGGTGGCAAAGAGGGATAAAAACACAAGAGATTGTGTATTGTTATTGTATTAAGTTGAGGGTTGACTTCCAGACAGTGTGCTGTCTGACAGAGTTAATGCATATTTTCTGAGCATATGATCAGGTTGCAACACAAGCTGATCTAGGAATTTTCACAAGCCTGCCTTTTCATTATTATTCCCTGATATGTGTTAATACTGACAAGTTTTATATATTCCTTTAATTTTTTGTTTAATTATTGTTTTGCATGTTCCTTATTTTTGCAGGTTTAACACTGAAAAATAATCACATTGATTGACATTTATTCATTATTTCTTAATCAGGTTTGATTCCCACATTGGTCAACTAACTTTTTACAGTATGTAGGTCCTAAAAAGTATGTGCCAAGTCATCCTATTTAACCTCCAAAACATCAAGGATAACAACCAAAGCCACTGAAACTGTCAGTGTTGATCATCTGAAAAAGAGTGAATAAGTTGAGAATTACACATGGCAAATCTGATTGCCATGTTTTGCACCTTCATTGCTGTTTGATAAAATACTTTTCTATTTGTTTGCAAATGCCTTTCTGGGCTTTACATCACTCAAATTGAGTTAGCATAGTTGTGTGTGTTTGTGCAGCAGCTGTTAAATATGAGATCAGAATTTTGTGCCAATTCATACTTAGAGCTGCTGTTTGACTTCTGCAGGCATGGTTTGTGTGGAAGATGATTGTGCTAAATTTAGAACACAGAAGTGGAGTATTGAGGCGTATAGAATTTCGGTGGCAGTCCTCATGAAAAAAGTAAAAAATGAGCACCTGTCCCTCAAAAAAATAGTGCTCCATACATAGCTCTCCACTTCACCTATTTGTCTAATTGACACACTTGATTTTAGTACAATTGGATATACACAATTATTCTGTTTTTATCACATACCCTTGTTGTGAAGACAGTCCAAATTCAGTAATTGCAGCTACAGTTCTACATTTATGTTGTGAAGATGTAGATAGCCATGGTTCTCTCACTGCCTTCCTGCAAATTTCTCTATTCTTTCCCCTGTGTCCTCCCCTCTGCTTGCCTCCCCCCCATTTTACTGTTTTCCTGTCAAACCCCTTTTCACACATTTCACCTGGACAAAAAGTAGAATTACATACAATGCACATGGCCAGAACTGGCCCATTAGAAAGCCTTCACTTTTTTCCTTTAGCATTTGTACGGTCATTGGCATCGAGCACCAGTGTCAAGTGACAGTGAATGGCTGTTAATATCTGATGGAAAAACTGGTCAGTTGCTGCCATCACCTGCAGTGTTCTGGTTATCCTTGTGCAATGGTGCTTAAAGAAGCTGCACTATTGGAATACAGAGTAAAGGCAGACTACATGGTATTGCTAACAGTACAACTACTAAATACAGCCAAGTGTAACATCCTCTTTGGAGTGTTGACATAAATTAGTTGTCATTTTTCACCAAAACATCAAGGGTTCAATTTCAGATGGATGTCACATTACTTCTTACTGTGGTGTTGGACTTTTATGACATATTTCATGACACATATTTTACTTTTTATTTAGTTAATGGCACACATTTTATCTGGTTAAGCATTTGCTAACACACCCATGACCACTGGGAAGAGTTACAAAACCACCCTTACTCTACTCATATCTTCATCAAGTTTTGCCTGTCCTACAGCTTCTTGATCCCCAGACCCACATGTTACTGATATAGAGCATGACATATAAATACTGAGGACACACAACAAAGATGAACATTAATAACCCATAATACCACCCTTTTAGAGGAGTCTGTAGATCTGTCTCTGTCTTCACCTTTTCTCTCTCACCCCTTTGTACTGTTGACTATCCATTAGTCTGACTGATGTAAATGTCAAGTTATAATATTTTTAGACTGCCATTACTTTGGTGAAGAATAATATCTACATCTTCCACTGGTAGAATGCTTTATCACCATCCTTTCAAAGGTGTGATTTTGACAAGTAAGAAGTATGACTTCCTTATTAGGATGTAGAGATAATAAGTCTCTAAACTTAATTTTAAGTTGACAACAATTTGAATCCAGCATTAGATGAAATTCTTACTGTCTATTTTTATAAGTGACTTTCCTGTAAATGTGTTGCCTGTGTATCTATCAAAGCACCTTCTGTTTGATCAGCTGTAGGTCTTCAGCATTTGCACAAGTTTTAGCAACAAGCAACTGTAGTATGTGATGATAAATGTCATTTTAGGTGTTATTGCAAAATGCGATTAGCATTTGGCTTACACCATATTGTGTACCCAGTTAACTTGCGATTTCCCTTAGTGCATGTACAGTATGTTGTAGGTATAAAAGATTATTTTGGTAGCTATTATGCACACAATTTGACCAGGCAATATATTTAAAATAGTCTTTCCTTGGTATTCCTGAAGTCATGATAAAAAGAAACTGTAATAGTTACATTCTGACACAGTTTGTAAAATGATCTGCTTACTGGTGTCAAATCCTGCTTCAACTCTGCTTTTTCACCTAGCTCATGGAGTTTACACCTTGTGCCACCGAGCAAGCTTAGTTGACAGGTCAATTTTCGCTCCTGAGTACTGTCTAGGGTGCTGAGGGCCACACATCACCTTTAAGCCTGTTTGCACTACAGGAGGCAAACCAAAATAAACACCAGGATTCAGCAAGCTCTGCACGGCATGCAAGAATAGTGCAGGAGCTGCTGGAGGCAATATGGCCACCGTGCGATCCAGGAATAAGCTCCAGGGATGTACATGAGTGCTGCTGTACTATTCCTGCACAAACACAGCTCCTGTATGTAAATTACCCTATTTTCAGGTGAAAATTATGCAAATGAGGTGAATTTGTGATCCAGGAAGCTTGCAGCCAGCCATGCATGACTAGTGTAGCATGCAGAAATATAACTGGTTAGTAACTGAGTACATTTTTGCGAACTACAAAATGCAGCCATGACAGCTCCAAATAAAGGGTGTATATAATGTGGAAATCATGCCAATGGCTAAACATATGGCCATAGGCATGAAAAACAGTTGCAAAATAAAAAAAAAATAACTTTTTTTTTTTTAGCTGATTTTGCCTGTTTAAGTGTAGGGCAACGGCGTGCAAATGGGATTGGGCCAAAAAAAAAAAAAAAAAAAAAAAAAAAAACTTGAAATAAGCATTCTGTCCAAAATCACAATTTTGCCATTATACTCAATGGCAGGCAGAAGACAACATGGCCAGTGAATAGTGATTGCAAAGGGGGAAGGCTCAGTGTCAGACTTGTAACTAGGCATTAGCAAGCAATCCTATGCAAATGAGGGGAATGATACTGAATCCTAGATCCCTCCTCATGTCTAGTCTGCACCCAACTGTGTCGGTGCAGGAAGACCATGGTGCAAGCCTAAGAGCTAGCTGATATCATAGAGGGGTGTGTCAGGCATACTGTAAGCTTATTGGAGCCCTGTGGCTTGGGTTTGCCCTTAGCTTAGCAGAGCTAAGCAAGGATGTGTGTCTGAGGCTGCCTAGTATTCTTTACATTGCCTAAATGGGTTTGCATGCTGCATACCATGTTTTAAAGGAAAAAAAAGTAAACCAGGAAATAGCAGCTACATGCACATCTGAGCACTGTGTTTGCATGACACTCCCCTGGGCTTAAACAGGAAGGCAATGGTAAGGGAAAACTCTAGTAGGAAGGTAATTGCGGAGACATAGCATAGCTGGCAGGTGAAATGTATCATAATCAGCCAATTACACAGGCAGCAGCTCAGCCCAGCACACCACTATAAACTATGCAAACACATTCCCTCTGTTTTTTCCCACAAACTCTATACCACTGGTGTATACAAGTGGGGAAATTTTACCAAACAAAAGCCACACAATGATAGGGTCTGCAGCAGCTATCATAAATCAACATGTGGAAGAAGCTGAAAGTGGTGAGGATGAAAATGCTGATGACCAGCCCACAGTGAGGAGAAGGAGAAGAGTGTACAGACACAGGGTAACCTACCAGGAGCTACATAATCTGGAGACACTGGAGCACAATAGGGTGGACAGGGACCTCCTACAGAAAGCTGTTGAGCTCTGCCAGCCACATCTCACACACAGATACAACAGAGGGGAACCCATCCCAGTGGATACCAAGGTATGTGTAGGCCTAAGAATACTAGTCGCAATGTACCTTCCAAAATCCAGCTGGGGATATCATGGGGATCTCACAGGCATCAGCATCCAGGGTACTCCACCAGTTCCTGGATGCCATGTCAGCACATGCCAGTGAGCACATATATTTCCACAATAGCCATGAGGTGTTGACCAGCAATATGCATCGCTTCCACCAAATAGCAGAATACCCTGAGGTAGTGGGTGCTATAGACTGCACACACATATGCATCAAAGCACCAGCCAGTGAGCAGGGTAGGGTCTATATCAACAGCAAGGGCTTCCTCTCCATCAACTGCCAGATCGTGTGTGATGCCCAGGGCATTATAATGAATGTGTGTGCTGGCTACCCTGGAAGCTACCATGACTCCCACATCTGGCATATGACACAGCTGTACCAGAGATTTGCCATTGGGGACATCCATTATGGCCACCTAGTGGGGAACGCTGGTTACGCACTGGAGCGCTGGATGATGACATCCATTAGAAATTCACACATACCTGAAAAATAACTCCATAATGAGGCACACACACAGACCAGAATCATAACAGACCATGTGTTTGAGATGCTCAGATAATGGTTCCAGTGCCTGGACATAGGTGGAGCCTTGCAGTACTCACCAGCTACATGTACCCACATTGTCACCGTATATGCCATGCTACACAGTATGATCCTGTGGAAACAGCTGCAGCAGAACAGCACAGGGCAGGGCCACACAGCCCCCCACCATTGCCAAGGCCTGCACAGGCACAGAGTGACTCAGGGAAGGAACAACAACAGCCTCCCCAGTAGGCAAAAGTAGGTATGCCCAGTATACCCAGGCCGTGGCAAAGAGGCAACGGATAGCACATACACTAACATGGTAGGAACCCAGGGAATTAAACCTCTCTCTAACTCGCACATACAGTAAAAGGGATGCAAAACATGGCACTACCTGTGCTTAACCATGTATATGGAGTGTACTATGTGCATCCGACAAAGTCAGCCTTCCAGCACCATCCTCAATACTGGCACAGCCACAAGGTAAGTCACTCTCCCTATCAGTTGCCGAATGGAGTAGTATGTTTTGTTACTTGTATCTATGGTGTGGATGTGAGCATGCAAGAGAATTGGGTGGCTGAAAGGGATGCCAGCAGATAGTAGACACCTATAGTGGCAGCATGAGATCTGTAAAAAATACTGGTGTCACCATAGTAGCCAGTATTAGACAAGGTGACAAAACCCATTGCAGGAAATGTGGTTGGCCACATGTGTGTCCATATGACACACACATGCCAGTCAGGGAGGCTCACATACCCAAAATCAGTCTCAGCCAGCAATACCGACATAGGCCAACACAAACAAAGGCCGTGCTAAGGCCACTGATTGATGGCTATGGAGAACAGCCCCCCTCCAGATCTACACAGACAGACTACAACAGGTCAGGCAGTGGGATGTTAGTTCTGAAGGGTAAGAAGTCAGAAACTGAAATGTAGGTCAATGAAACCTAAGACCTGTAGTACACTGATATGCCTCTAGTTAGTATAATATGTCAGAATACAGAATGAAATGGAGTACCTGAAATACCAGTACAGTCATAGCAAATGTGTACAAGTGTCAAGTATGACCCCCCCAATCCTATGTAGAAATGTAGTAACAGTCAGGTATGCCCCCCCCAATCCTATGTAGAAATGTAGTAACAGTCAGGTGTGCCCCTCCAATCCTATGTAGAAACGTAGTAACATGTATGTGTAGGTATAATAACAGTGGAGCACAGATTACCTGAGACTGTCAAGGTAGCAGGATAGATTGTAGCATGTGTACAATATGCAGGGCTGCATGTGTAATGTTGGTGTGTGTTGTATATTGTGTGAGAGTGGTCAGTATGTATGCATGGTGAGTTTGTCCTGATGGCCATTGACCAGTACTGCCGATGATAGGGCCAAGTTCTCACAACAGTAGTGCCAAAAACAATGCTTCCCAGAAAAACACATTCCAGTAGTAAACCATAGAAAATGTTCAGAAGTAATATGTTTCACCATCTGAAAGATGGACATGGCATGAATGTGGGCCCAGACATACAAGCAGTAAACAGGGGGAAGTACCTCAGACAGACAGTGCATAATATGTAACTGTCAAATGGACACACCCTTGGAATTCTACATACAGGTTAGCAGCACATTAGTAGGGCTGGTAGTAGGGAATGCCAATGCCGTCTGGCTAAACACTGGCAGACCACAAAGGTCACAGGTATGAAGTATTGAGAAACAGCTGATGTCCCTGCACAAGCCAGCATAAGTGGAATGCCCCATGTATATCTGTGAGTCAGATGCAAGTAGTGTCCATAGCACACATGCACCCAGCTCACCCCACCATCACCCACAGGTACCTCTCCCGTCTTATCCCTGCTGTTGAGAATGCGTACAATATGACCCCCACCTCTGTATGGCAATAGCTAAAGAATGTAGCATGCAGAACAGGTGTCCTATGCAGGTGTGTCCATAGCTGTAGGTAGCACCCTGCCAGCATCCACACCACTGGATCAATAATGACAGAAAGTATTGGCATTAACACATTGCACACCTACTCCGTCACCCTAGGAGAATATAGTGTATTGCAGTCTGGGACTGTAGGAGTGACACAGTGCAACGACCTTCAACAGCTGGCATGCATCACTACCAAATGGTCTACAGTCCTCTGCCAAAGGCCTGTGTCTCACCTCTACTGCCAATGTATGTTATTTTATGGACTCGCAAATAACAACATAGTCCACAGAATCCAAATGCAAGGCCATGTGGGCAAATCCCAGTAACATGTCCACTATGTCCTACTGCATGAACTGTGGACCAACACCAAACTACTGCTGTGATGAGGTGATAACTATAGGGAACATATCAGGAAAAGTTTGCATAATGTTTGGAAGAAGATAGAATAATGGAGGGGGGTAAGATCATGGGCAGCATGGAGTGTGGTGGAATGTGGAATGGGTGGCTACAAACCTGCTCGTAAACCACAACATGAAGGGGTAATGTCCAGAAATATAACCCCTGCCTCTGGGTAAACTGTGTGAATCTGTACAGCTGTGAGGTATGGCCAAGCAGGATATGGGCATACTGTCATGTCGATGGATGTACAAGCATGGGATCCTCAGCCACCACTGTATCAAGGTGCTGAACCATTTACACAGATCCAGCTGCAAGTGTCTGCAGCTTCCCATTCCAGAATGGCATGATTGTGCAAGAATAAGTAGGCTGCAGACCACAATACTGGGCACAGTTGCATTCACCCTGTGTTCCCCAGGACATCACTGCAAGCAAATATGTATACCTGACAGTACCTGATGGCATAAAACATCACAATGTAAAACGGTACATATGTCTGAATAGCTCTGCTAACACCAAGACTATGTAGCAGAAGCAGCACAGACACAATTTCCTACAGTAAGCCACTATCCTTTACCAAGTTTGACCCCATATTGTCAACCGATCTAGATATAATGCAGAAACACTTTGCTAGCTGTAGGTGCAGAACACAAAAGCCTGCTCTGGAGTACAATCGACTTGGAATAGATTCACACATTCAATACAGAAGGTCATACTGGGCATGCTTCCAAACTTAGAGAAATGAAGGCCATGTCAGACAACAAAATACTGAAAGGTCATACTAGGCATGCTCACACACAGAAATGAAGCCCATGTCTCGCAACAACAGTGGACTATACATATCTGACAGTCACAGATGTTAGTGCACACACTCCTCAGTACATACCAGTCATGCTTTGCACACACATTGGATATGAATACACACATATATCCAAGGACAACACACTATAATAGGCCAAATTTAGACATACATAGATGTGTGGAAGAGAGTGACAGACAGTGACAAAGAGCCTCCCATCATGAGGCCTGTCCTACCCAGCACACATCCAATTGGCTAAGAACCACATGATGTGCAAATGTCAATCACTGTAGACATTTGCCTCTGGTATCCCTCAGCACTATAGTGTCTGTGGTGCTTGTGCTAACTGTGTAACATGACTGTACAAGTCAGTAGTCATCTAGCAGTTGTATACACATACCTATGGAATAGAAACCTGTGTGCTGTGCACCTGAATGTTGTGTCTGCCTCTAGATGAATGGGTTATGGCCCATGCATACACTGCACTCCCCATTGCCCTACTATGGCAAACCTGCTGATGTCTTCACCTTGAAATACACCTTTGGGAAAATAATAGCCCAGCAATCTCTGTGGTGCATCCTATAACTACGTACTGCTGTAGTGTGATGTAATAGCTAGGTAGCAGTTCTAATCTCAGACATTGCAATTGTGTGTGTGTGTGTGTGTAGTTGTCTGTGCTGGGATCAATTCTATTGAGGCCATTCACACTCACTACAATTTCAAATGCCCTACATTGGCAGGGCTGCTGATGTCATTCACTTTGAAATACACCTTTGGGGAAAGAGTAGCCCACTAATCTCTGTGGCACATCCTTTAACTGCATAATGCTGTAATGTGATGTACTAGTTAGGTAGGAGTTCTATTCCCAGACATGGCAACTGTAGAACATTGTGTGTGTGCGTGTGTGTTTATCTGTGTAGGGAGCAATGATTTTGAGGCCATTTACAGTCACTACAACTTCCAGTGCCCTATTTTGGCAAGTCTGCTGATGCCATTCACTTTAAAATACACCTTTGGGGAAGACGTATCTCAGTAATCTCTGTGGTGCATGCTATAACTGTGTAATGCCGTAGTGTGATATACTAGTTAGGTAGGAGTTCTATTCCCAGACATGTCGAGTGTAAAAGCTTGTGTGTTTGTTTGTCTGTATAGGGATCAATGCTTTTGAGACCAGTCACACTCACTACAATTTCAAATGCCCTACTTTGGCAGGGCTGTTGATATCATTCACTTTGAAATACACCTTTGGGGAAGAAGTAGCCCGGTAAGCTCCTTGGCACATGCTATAACTGTGTAATGCTATAGTGTGATATAGCAGTTAGGTAGGAGTTCTATTCCCAGATGTGGCAAATGTGAAACTCTATGTGTGTGTAGGGATCAATGTTTTTGTGGCAATCACAGTCACTACACACACCTAAACATGGAGAACATCGATAACTGTGCAGTAACAGAGACCTGATCCAAGGCTCCAAAGAACACCCCTGCAATACCAGTTACAGCTCTCACCACACCTGTTGGCCACCAACCAGGACCAAAACAATAAAGGTGGAAGTGTATCCATATTCACCAATGATATTCACACCACCAGGCTACTTGCCCAACAGAATGTGTCTGACATACCCCTGGTGCAACTGACAGTAGGTCATACTGCATTACAAATTGTATAGATTGCTACAAATCCCCCACCATGCCTTATGATTCCTACTACAACTTTTGAAAAATACTGTGAAATATTATGATACAAGCAAATACCCTAATACAGCCAGACTTACACTACCCTGCCTTTAACTAGGAAAACTACTTGTGTACCAACAATTGTGCCCAACAGTTCTTGGAAATCATAATTCCCAATGCCCTGGATCAAGTAGCCCATAGTCCCACCAGGGGCTCAAATATCCTAGACCTTGTTATTACCAACATGGGAAATCAAAGCTCCACACCTACAGTCACCTCATCGGTGGTCAGGTCTGCCCATGAGCCAATCACCTTTAACATCAACATCCCTCCCCCACACTCCAGTAAAGAAACCTCCGTAACACACATCTCCAAAGTCAACATCATGCTACACATATCACATGTGACTAACGTCATAACACCTATGCAGATGGGAACTGAAAGGATGACTGCTGATTCCTACATGAAGGCATTCTATGTGCATATCCACTTGTGCATGAATCGTGCCATCCAATATAGAACCAAGACGCTCGCCACCAAGAAAATAAAGCCAATGTGGTGGCCCCCTGCCATAAACATACTGTACAACAAAAGGAGGGAACTGTTGTAGAAATGGGGGAATTTCCAGGATGCAAAATCCTCCCTTACCAGCCACAATAAGAAGCAAAGATCCCTCATAACATCCAGCAAAGCTATTTATGAACATAATATAGTCAAAGATGTCAAAGACAACTGCAAGCTGTTCCATAGCTAAGTAAGGAATCTAAATAGCAATGCTCAGATCTACTCTGAGCTACAACAGGATGGTATGAAATATACTGCTCCCAGGGATATTGCCAATATACTGGAAGATCAATTCAGTGTCAATTGCATCTCCCTCCCACCCCCCAAAGGGCCCATCTCAACATGGAAAGATTGCCAATTTATGGTTATAATGACCACATAGGTTAAAACCACACTCTCTAGAGCTATGACAACAGCAGCCATGGGACCAGTCAACATCCTGGGCTGTGTTCTACATGAGCTACAAACTGAACTGGCACCTCACCTATGTGACATATCTAATCAGAGCCACACCTCAAGCTTCATGCCCACTGTGTGGTGCACAGCTACAGTTTTCCCAGTTCACAAGGGGGGATCCACCTTGGATTCTAGAAACTAAGGCTCCAGCAGTATGATGCGCCTGATCTGCAAGGCCATGGAATGTATTATCATGGAAATTAAAACAAAGACATTGGCAATCTGCAAACACTGGACCCCAACCAGGTTTGGTTTCTGAAGGACCGATCATGTCACCTCAACCTGATTGACAACTGTGAATCTGTCTCCAGAGTTGTGGGCAAGGGTAAGGTTGTTCATACAGCCTATCTGGACCTCGCCAAGGCCTTTGACACCATCCCCCAGTTTGGAATCATAGCTGGCCATTAATCTCTATGTCATCTGATTGGCTGCCAACTGCTGTACTGACATAACCCACACTGTAAATGTAGGTGACACCAACCCCAGCCACAGACAAGTGACAGTTGGAGTACATTATGGTTCAGTCCTGGCATCACCCTTGTTTGGCATTTACTGCTCTGAAGTACAGTCCAACAGTAAGGGACTCTGGCAAACAAAGGTTGCAGATGACTGCACACTGGGAGCTAATATTGAATCCCCACATGATGTGGATATTCTACAGAAGGGCATTACAGAAAGACATGCTTGGTGCCCGAGCCATGGCCTCAAGATCAATGCCAATAAATGTATAGTTATCCTCTTTGGTAAGGGACATGTACCTGTGAAGTACCACATAGATGGCAGTACACTAAACACCTAAAGTGTGATAACAGACTTAGGGACACAGGTGGACAGTGGTCTCACCTTTGATAACCACATTGCCACAACAGTCAGGAAACCCACCTATGTGGAACACCTCACCACTAAGGGCTTTACATCCAGGAAAAGGAGGCCATTGTCCCAGTGTAGTCATCTCTCAGTAGACCCAGTACAGACTACAATGGCCTGTTACATATGTACCTCCCAAGACATCTGCAACACCTGGAAAGGCTGCAGACATACCTCATGAAATGAATCACAGGCCTAAACTAGATGCCGTATGCTGACCCTCCGAAAATCATCCAGCTATACTCTGTCACATATAGTGTTCTCAGAGGTGATCTCTGCTTAACATACCATGCCATGTCAAACTCACAGTTTTTGGACATGCTGCACTTAAAGATATCCAAACCCTCACAGCCACATGCTCCAGGGATCCAAATCTTGTCTTCACAATGAACAATACATGCTGGAAGGATGTGTTCCGATCCAGAGGCTCCACAGACTCTTGAATACACTGCCCATACATGTCAAGCAGAGTGCCTCTTTGGCCCGCTTCAAAAGGAACCTGGACGATTGGATGGGAGATAGGAAATAGACTCCAGGTATCATGTCGGCTGCCCTGCTAGACAAGGGTCCAGGGAAGTAAATACTGGGGGAAGACATAGCCAGGGAATTGTCATGTCTAGGCATGTATAGGCCTTAGGGCCGATAGCTTAGTATCAACCTATGAATCTATGAACTAAACTTTCCATTGCCCAACCTTGGCAAGGTTGCTGATGTCATTCACTTTGAAATACACCTTTGGGGAAGGACTAGGCCAATAATCTCCATGGTGCATGCTATAATTGTGTCATGCTGCAGTATGATGTACTAGTTAGGTAGGAGTTCTAATCTCAGACATGGCAAGTGTAAAGGTTTGTGTGTTTGTCTGTGTAAAGATCTATGTTTTTGAGGCCATTCACAGTCATTACAACTTCCATTGCCCTACTTTGGCAAGCCTACTGATGTCATTCACTTTGAAATACACCTTTGGGGAAGGACTTGCCCAGTAACCACCATGATGTGCACTATAACTGTGTAATGATCTAGTGTGATGTACTAGTTAGGTAGGAGTTCTAATCCCAGACATGGCAAGTGCAAAGGTTTGTGTGTTTTTGTGTGTTTGTCTGAGTAGGGATCAATGTTTTGATGCCATTACAGTCACTACAAATTCCATTGACGTACTTTGGCAAACCTGCTGATGTCATTCACTTTGAAATACACCTTTGGGGAAATACTAGCCCGGTAATCTCCATGGTGCATGCTATAACTGTGAAATGCTGTAGTGTAATGTACTACGTAGGTAGGAGTTCTAATCCCAGACATATTAAGTGTGTTTGTGTGTGTTTCTCTGAGTAGGGATCAATGCTTTTGAGTCCATTCACAGTCACTACAACTTCCATTGCCCTACTTTGGTAAGATTGCTGAGGTCATTCACTTTGAAATATACCTTGGGGAAGGACTAGCCCAGTAATCTTAGTGGCACATGCTTAAACTGCATAATGCTGTAGTGTGATGTAGTAGTTAGGTAGGAGTTTTAATCCCAGACATGGCAATTGTGAGACTGTGTGTGTGTGTGTGTGTGTGTGTGTGTGTGTGTGTGTGTGTGTGTGTGTGTGTGCGTGTGTGCGTGTGTGTGTGTGTGTGTGTGTGTGTGTGTGTGTGTGTGTGTGTGTGTGTGTGTGTTTGTGTGTGTCATATCTATCCTGTGTGTAGGTAGCTGTGAGTGTGTAACAACAGGATTCATTATGGAATGTGTTTTTCAAATCTCCTATATGGTGGGCCTATTATATGTCACAATGTCCACCTTACAAGGATAACAGATGTCAAACAGCAGAGAGGCTGGGGTAGACAATCCATACCCCTACATGTGACATCATGGCTTGGCAAGCAATATAGACAACCCTTGTATTACTCAGAGAACACTCTCCACCCATGTCTCATATACAAACACACTCGGCTAGGCAACAACCACTATGTTGGTAGTTCCCTGCATATTGCCCACAGATAGTAAACATGGTGTGATTACAGTGGACTACAGAGGGCATGGCACCCTTTCCCATCCCTACAATAGACAAATCATTGCATACAGTGCTCCTTCACTATGTTCCCCACTGGACGCCTTCAGCAACTGTAGAGCCAGCAAATGTAACCCACAAAGGACATGCCATGCCTTATAGACATGCCCTGTATGGATAGATGTCACTGACACCAGGCGATACCTGTATCATGCTGTCAATGTAGGTGGAGGGTCAACCTGGTGTCCATTGCCAGTTCTCAACACATGAGGCCAGGAATGGCACATCTGATGATAACAATCTGTCTGCACAACATGCCCCACACACCCCAGTTACACTTCCACATGTCACAGAACATGCACGTGGGATGTGTGCACATCTCAGACACTGTCCCTGTCATGGAATATAGGACACATACATGGCAAGCATTGCACAGCACTGGCCACCCACAATAGTAACCCAGATGACTTGATGGTGACTACAATACCCACTTGTGTGGGCCACTCCAGACAATACACCCCTAAGCCACACTGTAGACCATTGTCATGTGGACTGATGCCAAGGTATACCCTTTACCTAGCCTTGTACAGCCTTCTGGCACAGTCAACCACTACACACCTGTGAAGCAATGCACCCATGCATGTCAGTACTGGCAAACCTGTGTCTGTCTGTGTGTAGAGTATAATAATTTGGATGCCATTCACACCCACTACACCTCCCATTGGCCTACTGAAGCATGCCTTCTGATGTCAGACACCTCGACATACCCTTTGCCCATATATCATCTTGATAACCCCTGTGGTGCATGTGATACCTGCATATTACTGTATTGTGGATAACTAGCTAGTTAGAAAGTCTAATCCTGACCCTGCCAACTGTGATAATATGTCTGAGTTCCTTAGAGAGTGTGGCTGTGTTGACCTTGACACCTGTTCATGTGGACAGACACATGTACTGCACTTACCTTATCCCTCCTTTATCACTGTTGCAGATGTCACTCACCACCAAATCTACCTTTGGACAGTTCCCCAACATATAAGCTCTGTGGTGCATGCAATAACTGCATAGACATGTGATAGCAATGCATAGTCAGGCAGGGGGTTGAAACCCTGTACTGGTAAGAGTGTGACACAAACATGCTTAGGTTTTACTTTCCCACCCTCTCCCTGTCTTACTTTGTCTCCATCTGTCTCTCTCACTCCCTCTCTGGTGGATGTGCAAAGGTACACCTGCTTTGCTTAGGCAGCAGCTTGTGTTTTGTAAGTGATGCTCATGATCAGCTGATGGTCTCTGCACGAATTGCAGTACCCCACTAGCTGATTGCATGTGGAACAGGTGTGGTAACATTCCTATAGCCAATTGCATGGAAACACACTCCTATAACTAGGAACATCATGTGGATGTTGGCCCTTTTCATTCATTCTGAGCAGGACTTCACATCGGTGTTTGGCAAACAGCATTACTGATGGTAGTGGGATAAACCTCTAACAACACATATTGTGGAGAGAGGCCAACAAACAGGAGGGTGATGTTCCAGACATGACTACAGAATGTAAGTGTTCTCATCTGCATTTGGAGTAATGTTGGTTTAACAGGGTTTGTGTGGATATGGCTGGTCTACATGATTTAATACCTGTCATGACAGTGTTATATGTTTGAGGAAACTCCCACCCGTAGGGTTATCTGCAGACTGGTCAGTGTTTGGAGTCTTATGTTTCTTGTGTTACTCACAGATCACCTACCTTAGAACTGCAGAAGCATAGTTTGAGGATTGCAGTCAGTACATGGTGACAGCCATGAGAGTTACTGACTTCATATCCCTCATA